>NC_051855.1:492616-625116 GCF_905115235.1 Hermetia illucens | reverse complement strand
ATCAGCGGTAAAGTACCTCGGGTTGACTCTCGACTCAAAGATGAGCTTTTCTGAGCAAATCCAAGCAGCAGCAAACAAGGCTGCAGTTGGAGTTTCGGCGTTAAGTAGGCTAATGGCAAATATTGGGGGTCCTACGTCTAGTAGGCGACATCTCCTGATGAGCTCAACGCAGTCTGCCCTGCGTTATGGTGCAGAGGTATGGGCTGGCGCTCTTAACAAGGAGGTATATCGTAGACGCTTCGCGAAAGTACAGAGACGGGGAGCTTTACGGGTGGCGTCTGCGTACCTCACAGTCTCTGAATCGGCCGTGATGGTGATCGCGGGAGTTATCCCCGTTGCCCTTCTTGCTAGGGAGCGTCAGGCCATATACAAGCGCAAGGGAGGTGGTTGCTCGCGACGAACGGCAACACACTCTAGACCAGTGGCAGCTCTCTTGGCAAAATGAAACTAGAGGCAGATGGACTGCGCGGCTCATCGGCAACTTAGGTGCGTGGCTGAATCGGAAGCATGGTGAGACTGACTATTTCCTTACCCAATTTTTAAGGGGGCATGGAAATTTTCAGTCTTACCTGCACAAGATTGGAGAGGCGCGTTCTCCGCATTGTGTGTTTTGCAATGGAGTTGTGGACGATGCCCACCACACTTTTTTTTCTTGTGGAAGGTGGGATGGGGTTCGTCAGTAGCTCTGTTTAAACACAAGGGATCCCTCTCCAGACAACATTGTGGAAGAGATGCTGAGGACTGCTGACAGCTGGAACCGTGTTGCCCATTACGTTCGGACCCTTCTCGTTGCTAAGAAGATAGAACTGGACCGGTGGAGGAGCCGGACGGCAGGGGGATCCCTGAACTGACAGTTCCCTTCCTCCTCTCCCCTCCCGTTGGTGAAAGGAATTCCATGATTTGAAGGCTCCGCAAGACGGGAGAGTTCGGGGGCTGGCCCGAAGTAATGTGACAAACGATTCCAGGCTAGCTCTCTGACAATGGGGAAGTGTTTAGTTGGTAGTCCGCCGACGTACCGAATCGGGAGTCCAACACTGTGTGCGTAAATGCATTCACCTACCCTACCCCCAAAAGAAAAAAACAAATATTGATGTAACTCTGGCCACACCGGGCTTGACTACCAGATTGGTAAAGGAATGGAGGATGGTAGACAGCCTTACATCCAGCGATCATAAGGTAATTGAAATTACTCTACGCATGGATGAAATGCGCCTTGTGCACCTCAATAAAAGGCCTAGGTTTAACACCAGGAGTGCCAAGTGGGAAAAGTTCGAACGAGTGCTGAGGAGCACAGCGCAAAGCGCCAATAGAGCTACTATGTACAGTAGGATTAGAGCTGAAATGTTCGTTGAGGAAATTCAGAAATGCATAATTGAAGCCAGTGAGAAGGCAATTCCTCGGAAAAAAATCCGGAGCGGAAACATACCAGGCTGGAGCTGGAATGTTTCAAAGCTAAAAGGCGATTGTCGGCTTTGCTGATGACCTAGTTGTGGTTGTTGCAGCAAAACACCCAGAAGATGTGGAGGTTTACGCAACGGAAACAGTGAGAGCGGTAAAGTCCTGGCTAGAAAAGGCCGGGCTGACCTTGGCGGACGCGAAAACGGAAGCGATCTTGATAACGAAACGCAGGAAAAATAACACTGTAAAAGTGGAGGTCGGTGGACATACGGTCGTATCAAAGCCGGCTATCAAATACCTGGGGGTAATAATTGACACCAAATTGAGTTTTAGGGAGCACCTAGAATATGCATGCCAAAAGGCAGCCAGTGCCACCACGGCACTTGCAAAAATGTTGCCAAATATTGGCGGGCCGAAACATTGCCGGAGGTTGGTGCTAGCTGGAGTGGTGCGCTCCATCCTGCTCTACTCGTCGCCTGTGTGGGCAGAGGCGTTTGCAAACTCTCAGAGACGGAAGCAGGTGAACTCAGTTTACCGACGATGGCTTTGAGGGTTTGCAGTGCTTTTAGAACCACATCAGATGAGGCAGTATTGGTGGTGGCAGGCATGATCCCGGTTGACATTCTGGCCAAAGAAATGAGTGTCCTGTACAATGCAAGACATATGGAGGGGCATGCACAGCGTAGAAATGCGGCAAGGTCAGAGTCGCTTGATCTCTGGCAACACAGATGGGACGAGTCTGCGAAAGGTCGGTGGACACACAGGGTCATTCCCAACATTGGGGTGTGGCTTGAGCGAAAACATGGGGATACCAACTACCACATTACCCAGTTCCTCACGGGACACGGTGATTGTTACAGGCAGTATCTGCACCGCTTTGGCTTGGATGATTTTCCGAACTGTCCCAGATACGATGGCATACCGCAGGATCCAGAGCATGTGATGTTTCACTGCCCACGATTTGCGATGGAGAGAAGAAACTCAAACCAGGTGCTGGGCAGGAGCGGGACCCCGGCGAGCTTGGTTACTGAGATGCTGGAGTCCGAGGAGAAGTGGCTTGCGGTTGGCTCCGCAATCATCCACATGCAGTAGCAGTTGCAGAAGGAACAAAGAAGGAGGAAAGCTGCAAATAGGAGAAGGATGAGTGCCTAAGAGCAGACCTACCCCGCGAAGTAATACCTCAATGGTGGTCCCGGGGGGCTGGGGCTGGAGAGACCGGGGGTGGTTTTTAGTGGGCGTGAATCCCACACGCGCCCGCTGTTGTTCCGCCGTTCGGGCGACGGAGCTGCGGCGAACGTGCCTTTCTACGATTTTCCACCTCCGTGTACGCACAAAAAAAAAAACAAAGATTCTAATGCGATCTCGCTCCTGTGGGACCCGGTATGTGCCCAGGAGACATCAGAACGATAAAAGATTGGCAAGAGGGAAGAAATTAGAGGAAGCAATTGCAAGGAGAGGGCTTATTATCCTCAATAAAACGAGCAAGCTTCCGACATATCGAGGGAATGTTCCGGGTAGTGAATCTTATATTGATGTAACTCTGGCCACACCGGGCTTGGCTACCAGATTGGCAAAGGAATGGAGGGTGGTGGACAGCCTTACATTCAGCGATCATAAGGTAATTGAAATTACTCTACGCAGGGATGAAATGCGCCCAGTGCAACCCAATAAAAGGCCTAGGTTTAACACCAGTGCCAAAGGGGAAAAGTTCGAACGAGAGCTGAGGAGCACAGCGGAAAGCGCCCATAGACCTACTATGAACTGTAGGATTAGAGCTGAAATGTTCGATGAGGAAATGCAGAAATGCATAATTGAAGCCAGTGAGAAGGAATTCCTCGGAAAAAAATCCGGAACGGAAACATACCAGGCTAGAGCGGGAAAGTTTCAAAGCTAAAAGGCGATTTCAATAGGACGAGAAGGAAGCTCCAGAAGGCTAGGAATACTGTCGACTGGAACGTTAAGCTGCATTTATTTACGCTTTCTCGTAAAGCATCTAAAGACGAACTACGCAAGTCCAAACAAAAGAGTTGGCGGAGTTCGTCTCCAAAATTGGGAACAAAAGTCCATGCGAAATTCCGTACAGGTCAGCCATGGGGATGCTCCGTAGGCAAGAACCCCTCGGTGCAAGTAACACCGTGGGAGGGAAAACGGGAAATTGGGTAGACACTGCAAGAGCCATGCTGGATGGATTCTTCCCTGATGAAGAGCCAGAAATGGACACGGAAACTCAGCGTACCCTCAGGCAATCCATCAGGAGATCTCTTAAGCACCGTAATGAAAATGAGGGAGAAAGCGTTGAAAGTGAACAGCCATTCGAAATGGCGGAGCTGCTAAACGCGGCTAACCGCTTCCGAAATGGGAAAGCACCAGGGGCAGATCAGATTGAGGTTGAAATCTTGAAGCGCGCAATTTTGGCAGTCCCTCACGAGATGCTGCAAATGTATAATCAGTGACTCGAAGAGGAAGTCTTCCCTGACATATGGAAAATTGGCTCGGTCAGGGCCAGGAGGGGGGTAAAGACAGGGAAGAAGTAAAGTCTTACAGGCCTATATGTCTGCTACCTGTAGCGGGCGAATTACTGGAAAGACTTATTTTGAATCGGCTCGACCCACTACTGACGAGCGGGACTCGTGTTGCCCAACGTCAGTTTGGATTCCGTAGGGGGAAAGGCACTGAGGATGCCATCTTCGAAGTGAACCACATTGTGCGGGACACTGACAAGCCGTACATCTTGGCAATTGCCTTCGATATTGAAGGAGCCTTCGACCACCTATGGTGGCCAGCGGTGCTGAAAGAGCTGGATGTGAGGGGGACAGCTGCACTGTATGGGCTCATCTATAGCTGCCTTCAAAATCGGAGAGTAGCGATAGAAGGAAATTTTCAGAGGGAAGAGAAAATAGTCACCAAGGGTTGCCCACAAGGGTCCATACTTGGGCCGAATCTGTGGAACCTAGTGTTTGACGGATTAATAAATGGGTTATCCGACATTGCAGTGGAGATTACTCCAACTGCATGTGCGGATGACATCTTCAACCTCATCGAGGGCAAGAGTCAATTACACATCGAAAATCTTGCTCGGAGCACCACGGAATCCGTTAGTACCTGGTGCAAAGAAATGAAGTTAAAACTCTCGGCGAATAAAACGGAGGCAATCCTGTTGAAGGGAAAGTTGGCCAGAAGGCCCACTTTAAAAATCCAGGGCAATACGATACGAGTCGTATCTGAGTCAAAATACCTGGGGTTATGATTGAGTGCTAGCACAACCCATCGTCGACATATGATGGAGACAGCTGGCAAAGCCAAAAGGATATTCAGCAAACTTTTTGGACTTGCTAACGCTGATTGGGGTTTAGGTCATAGGGCCAAAACCATCATATATAGAGGATTGTGGGTTTCCATCCTAACGTATGGCGCGGTAGGGTGGGCACCATTCACGAGCGATACAAATATTGGGCGAATGAGATCTGCCCAACGAATGGCGCTCATGGCAGTTACAGGTGCATACCGGACTGTCTCAACGGATGCTCTGTGTGTGGTAGCTGGTGAGGTACCGATAAAACTTGTGGCAATTGAGAGACACTTTGCCTATAAGCTTAGGAGGCGAGTTAGGTTCTCGGTTGAAGTAGAAGTCTTCAACGAGAGGTTGTCTGAGGGTAGGAAAGAAAAAGGGAGGTTGCGAGACGCCATCTTGAAGAAATGGCACAGGGAATGGGATATTAGCGAAAAGGGAAGAATAACGAAATGTTTCTTCCCAGATGTCGCAAAGAGAGTTAAGATGAAATGGCTCCATATCAACCATTATGTATGTCAATTCCTTACGGGATACTGGGATTTTAAGAGCAAACTAGCTCAGTTTGGACTCAGCAGAAGCAGCGACTGCGACTGCGGTGAGGAAGAGCCTGCATTACACGTGCTATTTGAATGTCCCACATACGAGCATGAGCGTAATAGGGTGGAAATTAGATGTAGGAAGGAGCTTGGGAATTGGCCTGTTTCCCCTGAAGAGCTGGTGGGGGAGAAAGTCTTCCCTGCTTTTATTGATTTCTGCAGGGAAATACTTAAAAATGAAAAGGCTTCCAGGGTTTTAGACATAAGTGAGTTGCAAGTTGCGAATGAATCAAGAAGGGAGTGAATGAATATGCCAGTGATTGAATGAACTTATCTAGAATATTAAGTGAGGGATACGCGCCTAGCGCGAAACTCAACATTGGTGTTGGACTCGAGGTGGTTGTGGTGTTAAACAAGGCGACAAGCTAGAGTCGCATTCCCCGGTGAGGGACTCGCAAGGACGCATCCTTGCAAGAAATCACCATCTGACTCGACCAGAAAACAAACTGTCCCGAAAGGGAGGGGGTGCGTCCGCAAGGCTTAGGCACTCCAAAGGCACAGTGCAGCAGACACACACTCCATGCCCTATCTACCAGTTAGTTCTCTGTGAACATTCGAAGCGAGCAGACGAGTTTTACGCGAGCGGAGTGTAAATTTCATCTTTGGAGGGTTATTTGAGTGCCATATTTGTTTTCTTGCGTTATGTGGTGAAGCTTGAACGCGGACCGTATTTTAAGGTGCCGGGACGACTAAATTCGAATTTGAAAAAAAACCGTTACGATTCGTTCTGCTTGGAAATTTTCCATACATTACGAACTCGTTAACTGCGGGAATTGAAGTGCGAAGTGGACAAAGAGTGGCAAGTGCGGTGAGAACAAGGTGAATTTTAATGCTGCTTATGAACGACCTCCGCAAAACGAAAGAGGGAAAATCCCTTGTGCGAAAGCGACCGAAGGTCAAACTGAAAACGATTAAGGGAGCGATGATCGAAGCTATGGCGAACATAGCGGGGGGGGGGAGCGGCCAGAGGCACAAAACTTGAAGGAAGAGAGAGTCCCCGCAATGGATGTATCCCGTGGCTCCGAGGAGGATCTGGATAGGTTCGGTAGAGAGCGTGGGCTCAACAAGGGGGGTAGCGGTCCACTGACGAGGGCTGGAGTTCAGGATGATATCCTGAGCGAATCGAGTGATAGTGCTGAGGGGGAGACAGTAGAGAAGGGAAAGGGGGGTGAAGGAACCTGGGAGCAAGAAGCGTGGGGTAACGACCCCGTTCTTCCCCTAGCAAGGGACCGGCGGAAGAACGACGGGCCGAGGGAACATCCGATAAGATGTTCAAAGCCGTCAAAGAAATTAGAGAAATCTGCGTGAGCAAGCGGTACAACGTCGATAAAGCAGCGACCGCTGCAATCTTGGAGCAGGTAGAAACCTTGAAGAAGATTTGCGTTGCTCTACTAGAGAAGAATGGTGAGCTGAGGGGGTAAACGGCTGCTGGACAAGCAGCGAAAGTGATGCGACCGCCAATTAGGGTCATACCGGCGGTAGTTATCCAGCGAGCTGTACCTGCCGCTGAGAAATGGGTACCGACGACCTTTACGGAGGTTGCTGCTATGAAAGCGTCACCGAAAACAAAGGCAATTGAGGCCACAAGCAGGAAGAAGAAGGAGGTATTCGCAGTTAGGGTAACTGAAGCCGATAAGGAAGTCGACGTAAGGAAGGCTCTCCAACAGGCGATAAACCCTGCCGCACAAGGGATAAAAATCAAAGGCGTGAGGAGCGCGCAAAATAACGGGGTCATTGTTGAAGCGGAGGAGTACCTGAACACCTCCCACTGCTACAAATGCCAGCAGTGTGGATATGTGGTTACATGTCCTGTAACATGCGTCACTCCACCTTACACAAACACCACATGCCCATAATACGTATGAGTCATGAACATCTTATCTTCATAAAATTTATCTTACTAAACTCGAGCAAAATAATATAAACATTGTCGTTCTAACAGAAGCTAGAATCTATCCATAAGAGATAAGCGACATTTGAACATAAACAAAAACATGACTCAAACGAACATTGAGCGATATCGAGTTACAAAAGATGCAACTTTGCAAACTCAGCAATTTGCGCCCTTTGTTCAACTCAACTATAAATAAGGTAGAATTGATCTAAGTCTTTAGTCTTAGGCAAAATTTCATCGAGAAAATAAAGCTTACTACTCCGAGTAACCGCCGTGTTTTTATTTTTCATTAACCGACGGTACAAGCTCGTAACTGGCGCAGTCGGTTTCGGTCGTCACTTAGTTATTTTGTAAAAAAATTCCGCTAAGCCAAACTCAATCTAGAGGACACGGCAAGGAAAAAACATACAAAAAAAAAACAAACGCGATCGGGAACCTGCAACAATAAACGGTCACCGTAACACCAGTTGTGATTCCGGTCAACCTAACAAATATAAAAAAAAAAAGGGTATTGCAACGCCCAGACTCAGAATTTTAAGAGAATTCGGGTCAAACCAATATAAAAAAGGCTTGCATCGCCTCATAGGACGAATTTTAAAAGAATTCTCCTCCAACCAGGACAAACTGAGTTGGCTAATATATAAACATCAAGTAACATTATTAGTGAAAGTGTTATATAAAAAAAAAGTCATCACCAGATCCTGAAAAAACAAAAAACTGAAAATAGCACGCTACCGGTGGGGCGAGTACGCCTACGGAAGCCCTTAAATCAGTTCAACTTTAAATCCTGAACAACTATAGTTCATCACCAGTATCCAGCAGTGTTTCGACCTTGTAAACATTCATACTGTCATCACAAAGTAAGTATCTAAGGAACTAGAGGCCTTAGGTAAAACCTTTAAACCAACCAACCAACCAATCAACAACCAACAAAATGGCTACACAACAAGGACCAAGTGTCAGTAGACCAGAAGTCCAACCCTTCACAATTCCATACAATGAAGTCCTTCGACGAGCGGAAAACATACCGATATTCGATGGCGACAAACATATGTTAACTACGTGGATATCACATGTCAACAAAATATTAGCATTAGCACCATTTGGCGACGAAAGAATGTTCGTCTACGATATTATAATACAACGAATAAAAGGCAGAGCTTTACAAGCCTATTTAAATCTCCCAGACAAAGGCTGGCACTCCGTTGCATCAGCATTCAAAAACGAATTTGGCGTATCAGAATCATACGACTCAATCATCGCGAGACTACATAGAATAACGAACTTTAACCATAAATTAAACAAAAATTATACAATATACGAACTGTACCACAAATTATTAGAAATCAAAAATCTGCTTTCGCTTAAATATGAGCAGGATCCTAACCAACTCGACTCTATCATCTACAATCACAAAAATTCCGACAAAATTGTCTTAAATAAATTTCTAGCGCTTCTTCCTAGAGCAGAATTTTGGGCTCTAGACGCGAAAAAACCAACCAATTTAACTGAAGCTTACAACTACCTCAAAGAAACCATTGACAGAGTGGATGCTACGGCAATGAAAGACGAATTTCAACCCACTAAATATCAAAAAAACTTCAATTATAATAAAAATAATTTCAAATACAACAAAAGTTTTAACAAATTTAATAGTCAAAACATTGAACATCCTCAAAACAGAGACAACAGTAATTACAATTTCAAACAAACTAACCAAAGTTTCAATAAACCCCAAAGGAACTACAATTCCGAATATAAATATAACAAATTCAACAACCATTCTCAAAAAAGGAATGAAACTAATAGGTCAGAAATTCCAGACGCATCTATGCGAACACAAATTACCAATCCTAAATATAATTCAGGATATACTCCCAGACCAAACCTAGACCCCAAGGACATGAGTTATATTTCCAAAATGTCCACACAAACCATTCAACCTGAGCAAAATTTTCAAATATTTGCCTCGGAAATCCTTTACCAATAACAAACTTATCAATCGATGGTGAAACAATTCCAATCCTGATAGACACAGGAGCAACAACATCTAGTCTTGATCAAAATTGTCTTCAAAACCTACCAAAAATTAAACTCGACATTCCGATCCCAATAGCAGGATTAGGCGGTAACTACAATGTTACACACAAAATTAAAACAAACATGCCAAAAGAATTTCAAATGCCAGAAGATCACAAAATCTTATGGAACATCATGGATTTTTCAAACAAATCTTTCAAAGGTATAATAGGACAAAACCTTCTATATCCACTGAACGCAGCAATATTCTCTGGATTTGGATACCTACAAATAGGAACAAACAAAATCCCTTTCAATTATGCTCCACCACAGGAGATCAATAATGCTGAAGTCATAGAACCCGTTATTGAACAAAAATACCAAAATTTAACCAAAAATTTAAACTTAGAGGAACAACAGTCTCTCACCAAAATCCTAAAAAAATTTAACAACTTAATGTATAAAGACGGAGATTTACTTACAGCAACCTGTCAAACCCGTCACAAATTAGACTTAACGTCAGACAAACCCATCTATACAAAAATTTACAGATTTCCACCTGTCCATGAGCAGGAAGTGAACAGACAAATAACCGAAATGCTAGAACAAGGCATTATCAGAAAAAGTCAATCACCCTACAATAGTCCAATTTGGGTGGTCCCCAAAAAACTTGATAATACAGGGAAACAAAAATGGCGAATCGTAATCGATTATCGTAAATTAAACGAAATAACTGTCGAAGACAAATTCCCAATTCCAAACATAGAAAACCTGTTCGATAAACTCGGAAAGGCACAATACTTCACTACATTGGACCTTGCAAAAGGATTCCACCAAATTGAAATACAAGAAAAAGACAAGTTCAAAACAGCCTTCAGTACACCTCAGGGACATTTCGAATTTAATCGTATGCCCTTCGGTTTAAAAAACGCACCTGCTACTTTTCAGCGCATGGTAAATGAAGTACTAGCGGATCATATCAATAAAATCTGCATTGTCTATCTAGACGACATTTTAATCTTTGGCACCTCCATACAGGAGATGGAAAATAATACCAAATTAATCTTCCAAAAATTACAGGAACACAACCTGAAAATACAAGTTGATAAATGCAAATTTTTCGCAAAAGAAACCGAATTTCTAGGTCACATATTAACTTCGGATGGTATAAAACCCAACCCAAATAAAATTGAAGTCATAAAAAAACTTAAAATCCCCAAAACTTTGAAACAAATTCGCAGTTTCCTAGGTATCACTGGATACTATAGAAAATTCATCCAAAACTACGCAAAAATAGCGACACCATTAACAGACTCACTCAAAAATGAGAATCAGATCGATTATACCGATCCCAAATATATAAACTCCTTCGAAAAACTCAAACAAATGTTAATCAACTATCCAATCCTGAAATATCCAAACTTCAAGGAAAAATTCACTCTAACCACAGACGCTAGCAATAAAGCCATAGGAGCCATTCTATCGCAGAAAGGACATCCAATCTCTTATGCTTCGAGAACCCTCAATGTACATGAACGGAATTACTCTACCATAGAGAAAGAGCTTTTAGCAATCGTTTGGGCTACAAAATATTTCAGACCCTACCTTTACGGTATAAAATTCGAAATCAAAACTGATCATAGACCATTAGTATGGTTACAAAGTCTCAAAGACCCCGATTCAAAAACCCTTCGTTGGCGCATAAAACTCAACGAATATAATTTCAACATAAGTTACGTAAAAGGTAAAGAAAATCAAGTTGCTGATTTCTTGCCGCATCAATACAGACCAAAATGAAATTAACTACCAAAATAAAATACCATCAGATATAGCAACAATTCACTCAGGAAAAGAGGAATTGAACGACCACATACACATTCGAGAAGGGATAGTAAACACTTGCAAACATCAAATAATATTAGTAAAGGAAAAACAAAAAGAACTCAAAACAGTTCATAAAAATAGACATATCTACATCGATGAGATAGATCTTAACAGTGAAAATTTGACAACTGAAATCTTAAAACGCAATCTACCAGAAAAAGGAAAAATCGGAATATATAGTGAACTTCCATATTCAATATACAACAAATTACAAATACTAATCGTGAAACTATTCAGTAACAATTTAAAATTACACTTTATAAAGTATAGCAAACGAGCAATCGATCTACTAGATCAAGAACAAACACTCAAAATAATAAAAACAGAGCATGAGGAAAACAAACACCTCGGCGTTAATAAAACCTATGATAACCTAAAAGGAAAATACTATTTCCCTAAATTAGAAAAACTAATCAACGAATACATCGATAATTGCGAAACATGCGGTAAAACCAAATACGACAGAAAGCCGTATAAAATCAAATTTGAAATTTCAGAAACCCCTAACGACGTTAACGAAATAGTCATAATGGACATTTACATGACTAAAAACAAAAATTATTTCACAACTTTCGACAAATTTTCCAAATACCTTCATATAAAATATACTCTCGATAAAAACCCCATAACCCTAATAAAACTAATACAAGAATATATAACGACATTCGGCAAACCCAAAAAGGTTATATTCGACAACGCTTTCGACGTAATATCAATAACACAATTTCTAAAGTTAAGAGACATAGAATACCACACAACAGCCCCAGGATCCCATACAGGAACGGCAGACATTAACAGATGTCACAATACACTCACCGAACGAATCAGAACTATCCAAGAAATAGACAAACAAAAGGATTTAGACTTCGTCATATTAGAAGCTGTAGAATCATACAACAACACAGTACATTCCACAACAAGCTATACCCCATTCGAAATTCAATTCGGAAAAATCAACAAAAACAAATTAACAGAAAGAATGCAAAACAGAAAAAACATATGGATTTCAAAAATTAACCAAAAACGCGAACAAAAACCCGATATAGAAAACAAACAAGTCTACGTAAAGAAAACTTTTAGAAGAAAAAACGAACCTCTATTCGAAAGAAGAGAAATAGAGAAAGACAGTAATCAAAATATAATACAGAAAAAGAATAATAAAAAAAATTAACCTTGATAGAATCAAACGTCAACCCAAATACTATAAAAATAAAGAAACTAATGCAAAAGAACTAATAAAGAAAGACCCTATCAAATACCCAATAGAGAAATACGGTATTTCCATTTACGAAAATGATCTAAAAACCCTCGATAATCAAAACTGGCTCAATGATAATATAATAAACTTTTATCTAAACCTCATAACAGAAAATGACAATAAAGTATATGTATTCAATACCTTCTTCATAAACAAATATTTAGAACAAGGATACGACTCTGTTAAAAGATGGACCAAAAAAGTCAACATATTTAACTATGACACAATCTTGATACCAACCCACATAAGAGGTAATCATTGGACATTAATAGTCATCAACAACAAAACCAAAACAATTTCCAACTATGATTCCCTTGGAAATAACAACAACTACACGTTAGAAAAACTACAGAATTATTTAAATCTTGAATCCCTAGACAAACTCAAGAAAGAGTTACCCGAAAAATATATAACCATTAACGAAATAGACATCCCTCATCAGCACAATAGTTATGATTGCGGAGTCTACACTCTTAAATTCGCAGAACTAATAACTCAAAATAAACCCCTAATATTCACTCAATCAAACATACCCTTGTATAGACATCAAATCAAAGAAAATATCCTTAACGGAAAAATAATTTGAAAAACTTTCTTTTTCAGATGATAACAATCATCTTTATCATGTTACTATCCATGGTAACTAGTGAACCCCAGTACATTAAAAACGAGAAAATTAAATCAAACTCAGGAATAATCTTAATCCCCAAGAACGAACCGGCAACTTTAATAAAAGATTGGTACAGAATCTACCACACCATTAACCTAAAATCCTATGTAAAAGCCATAAATAATATCCAAAACACAAAAATCAATAACAGTTTCATTAAACACACAATTAACTTAATAAAATCAGAACTAACACTAATCAACCCAAAAATTAATGTAAAAACATCTCAAATAATCACAAATAACAAAACCCTTGATCAACAACAGAAAGAAGAATTCGAACATTGGAATGAATGCACCTTCCTGAAATATAACGAAACATTAGATAAAATGAACAAATGCCTAGAAGTCAAAAACTCTTTCCCAGATTACAAACACTTACACTCAGTCAACATGACTACTCTGGAACTTTACGTTCAATATTGTAATGAAAATCCCAAAAACGAAGAATGTATACCCCTGTTTAATAACGCCTCAGGGCATAGCAACTTTTTCAATTGCATGAAAAAAGACACAGTCAAAAATTGTCACACCCACCATGTCATACACAAAAGAGGACTTTTCAACTTCATTGGAACTGGATATAATTGGTTATTCGGACTAGTTGATAGCGACGAATACAACCAGATCCTAGAGCATATGCAGATCATTGATTCCAACAATCATGAAATTATAAAAAAATTAAATAATCAAATTAAAATAAACTCAATATTGCAAGAAAATATGAACCAAATCAATAAAAATATAAATAATATTCAAAAGCAAGTTAGCACAGAATTTGTAAAAAAGTTAAACGAATTTCAAAAGTTAATAAACGAAGAATTAATTGAAATTAAAATCACTCAAGCCTTAAGTCATATTCAAGACGAATTGGAAAAAATTATTGACAATATTAACTCTGCAAAAATAGGAATAATGACAAGATCTCTATTAACAAAAGACGAAATAAATTCCCAAAACATCAGTCTTAACCAATTAAAATTAACAACACTAGTTGTACTACAAAAAGAGAATAAACTAACATTTGTAATATCAATACCAAACATTATTGAGTACCCACAATTCTTTGTAAGAAAAATTATAAATAAAAATTTTGAATATCTAAACATAACCAATTCCATTGCTATAAAAACATCAGATAATAAATATTGTAAATTAGAAAAATACATTAAGAATTTATGTAAACCAATAAACTGTAAGTCTTGTAAAGTAAGAGATGAAAACTTCTCATACATAGAAGAAATCGAAAATGGAAAAATACTCGTTGTAAACGCAGAAAAATTAAATTGTGTACAAAAATGTAAACAAACAAATGTAATAACACTCCAAGGAAATTATGTAATAACCTTTGTAAACTGTGAAGTTACTATTAACAATAATACTTACGTAAATAAAGTAATAAACCATATTGACAACCTTGTAACAAGTCCAATTACAAACATATCAGACATACAATTTGAATTCAATTTCACAGAAATTAAAATGAAAACCTTTCAAAACAATGAAGAAATTAGAGAATTGCATTACATAAACAAGAAGACCTGGATATCAACTTCTACTATTCTCCTAATAATCTCAATAATTCTAGCACTAATTCTTTTCACTTATTGTAAACTGAAAAATAAAGCAATAAAAATTAAAAATTTTATCCCAACGGTAAATAAAATTAGAGAAAACCAGGCAAAATTCAATAAGGAGAACGAATCTGTTTCCTTTGAGGACAAAGTAAAGTCAAAGGAGGGGGAGGTTACATGTCCTGTAACATGCGTCACTCCACCTTACACAAACACCACATGCCCATAATACGTATGAGTCATGAACATCTTATCTTCATAAAATTTATCTTACTAAACTCGAGCAAAATAATATAAACATTGTCGTTCTAACAGAAGCTAGAATCTATCCATAAGAGATAAGCGACATTTGAACATAAACAAAAACATGACTCAAACGAACATTGAGCGATATCGAGTTACAAAAGATGCAACTTTGCAAACTCAGCAATTTGCGCCCTTTGTTCAACTCAACTATAAATAAGGTAGAATTGATCTAAGTCTTTAGTCTTAGGCAAAATTTCATCGAGAAAATAAAGCTTACTACTCCGAGTAACCGCCGTGTTTTTATTTTTCATTAACCGACGGTACAAGCTCGTAACTATGTAGCTCGCAATTGCACCGAGAAGGAAGTTTGCCCACGTTGTGGGCAAGAGGGCCATTCGTACAGAGTCTGTACGAATAAGCATAAAGCCGCTAACTGTGCAAATTGCGCGAAGGCAAGAAGGCATAACACGGCGCATGCTGCCAACAGCGCAAGCTGCCCGTATCACAAGGCCTCGTTGGAATGGAGGGTTATGCAAACTAACTACGCATGTTAAGAATCCACCAGCTCAATATGCAGGGTTGAGGGACAGTGTCAAATGAGATGGCAAACCTCATTAGGAAAAACAAAGTAAACATACTGTTGGCACAGGAGCCATACGTCTACAGGCGAAACGTTTGCTGCCTTGGCAGCACAACAACGGTCCTTGCAATGGAAAGTAGCGTCACGAAATGCAAAGCAGCGATCCTACACAGAAAATACCGAATAACTGCGCTTAAATTGAGCCACTTAAGTGACTCACACTGCGTGGTAATGCAGGCCACAGGATGGTTTCGGAGTACATACAGGGTGCGGCAGCATAACTTCCTTTTTTCAAAACTCAATAAAAACTATTGTATGCATCGGAAAACATTTATTTATTTTTTATAAGGTAGGTACATGTCTAAAGTTTTTATTTACATTTTTTTGACGATCAAATCTGTTAGGTGACGTCCCCCATTCTCCATACATTTCGTAAACCGATTTCTGGCATTTGTCATAACTCTTGTTAGAATAGCAGGTGTTATGTTGGCAATTTCTTCTTGGATGTTGGTCTTCAAATCTTGTAGGCTTCTTGGACGTTTCACATCAACACGATATTTCAAAAAACCCCTTAGAAAAAAATCATAAGGGGACAGATCGGGAGAGCGTGCCGAGCATTCCAAATCGCCACTAATTGAGATAAGGCGCTCTGGAAAGTGTTCCCTCAAAACAGCCATCGATGCTCTTGAAGTGTGTGCTGTTGCACCGTCTTGTTGGAACCAAGTGTCCCCCAAACACAAATTTTCTAGCGGTGGGAAAAAAAAATTTTGCAGCATGTTTACATACCGGTCCGAATTCACTGGACCAATAATTCCAGCTGAGGAAATTGCACACCACGCTATGATTTTGGATGAATGCAAAGCCTTTTGATGCAATTCTCGAGGGTTGGTGTCAGCCCAGTAACGCATGTTTTGTTTGTTAACCGACCCACACAAATGAAAATGGGCTTCATCGCTAAAAAAACAATAGCACCCTCGGGAACGACATCAAGAAGAAGCTCACACGCGTTCATCTGAGAATTGAAGTCACGTTCTGAAAGTTCCTGCACTATCGCTATCTTATAGGGATGAAAATGAAGATCATCACGAAGAATTCTTCTCACAGAACGATCGGATAGTCCAAGGGCAGATGCGTGTTTGCGCGCAGAACGCCGTGGCGATCGCAACATTGACGCTCTTACTGCTTTAATGTTCTCAGGTGATCTAACGTGCTGAGGGACTGCAGTTCTTCCTTTTGTCGCACTTGCAGTTTGTCTGAATGTAGTGACCCATGTAACAATTGATTTGCGGTCTGGCACGGGACCCAACGGGGCTAGATTAAAGCGATTCCGAAATGCACGCTGTGTTGCAATAACCGAACATCCGCTTCAAAAGTAAACTTCAACGGCAACTCTCGCACTCGAGGCGATTGTGGTGTTAAACAAGTTGATAAGCTAGAGTCGCACCCCCGGGTGAGGGACTTGCCAGGACGCATCCTTGCAAGAAATCTACCATCTGGCCCAACCAGAAAACAAACCGTCCCGAAAGGGAGGGGGCGCGGCCGCAAGGCTTAGGCACTCCAAAGGCACAGTGCAGTAGACACAGACTCCATGTCCCTATCTACCAGTTAGTTCTCTGTGAACATTCGAAGCGAGCAGACGAGTTTTACGCGAGCGGAGTGCAAATTTCATCTTTGGAGGGTTATTTGAGTGTGATATTTGTTTTGTTGCGTTGTGTGGTGAAGTTTGAGCGCGGACCGTGCTTTAAGGTGCCGCGACGACTAAATTCGAATTTGAAAAAAACCGTTACGATTCGTTACATTATGAACTCGTTAACTGCGCGAATTGAAGTGCGAAGTGGACGAAAAGTGGCAAGTGCCGTGAGAACAAGCTGAATTTTGATGAAAAAGTGTCTTCGTGGAAAATTTCCAACTTTTGGGAAAAACCGTTAGGATTCGCTTTTGTTTTGGAAATTTTCCATACATTACGAATTCGTTAACGCGAGTGCACGTGCGAATTGGAGTGCGAAGTGCACCAAAAGTGGCAAGTGCAGTGAGAACAAGATGAACTTTCGTAAAACAAAAGTGGTGTTGTGGAAAATTTTCAACTTTTTAAAGAAAGCTGTTACAATCGGCTTTTGTTCTGGGAATTTTCCACTGGGAGGAATTGAACGAAAGTGGACTTTTTGAACCAGAAGGAGCATTCGTGGGCGTAATTAAAGTACTGGAGTGGGTACTCTGTGGATGGAGCTCGGACCTACGACCCAGAGTAGGCAGATAAGTGCTACCATTCTCTCAGGGTTAGGGTTGCCGTAATTAAAAGGTGATTCTAGAGTGAAAGTGTCTGAGCGAAACTTGCTTGTATTAAAGAGTGGGGATTGAAGTTACCCAGAAACGGAAGAGAAGTGTTACCGTTCTGGTGATATTGGGGTTGCCATAACCAAAAATTTGCTTCAGAGCAAAGATTACTCAGGCAAAGTTGTTCGCATTGGTGGACCACCCAGGTTTGAAAAAAAGGGTTGCCGTCCTCGGTAAATTGGGGTTACCGTAACGGGGAAAAGTAAAAATTTTAAAAATGTTGGTGGAAAAAGGGGATAAAAAGAGTCCCAGCGGAAAGCAGGGCTTTCGAAGGCCGTTATGAACGACCTCCGGAAAACGAAGAGAGAGGCCTCGCAATGGCTGTATCCAGTGGCTCCGAGGAGGATCTGGATAGGTTCGTTAGAGAGCGTGGGTTCAACAAAGGGGGTAGCGGTCCACTGACGAGGGCTGGATTTCAGGATGATATCCTCAGCGTATCCAGTGATAGTGCTGAGGGGGAGACAGTAGAGAAGGAAAAGGTGGGGGTGAAGGAACTTGGGAGCAAGAAGCGTCGAGAAACGTCGCCGGAACAACCCAGCAAGAGACCGGCGGATTAACGACGGGCTGAGGGAACATCCGATGAGATGCTCAAAGCCATCAAAGAAATTAGAGAAATCTGCCTGAGCAAGCGGTACAACGTCGATAAAGCGGCGACCGCTGCAATCTTGGAGCAAGTACAAAACTTGCAGAAGATTTACGTTGCTCTACTAGAGAAGAATGGTAAGCCGAGGGGGCAAAGGGCTGCAGGACAAGCAGCAAAAGTGATGCGACCGCCAATTAGGGTCAAACCGGCGGTAGTTATCCAGCGAGCTGTACCTGCCGCTGAGAAATGGGTACCGACGACCTTTACGGAGGTTGCTGCTATAAAAGCGTCACCGAAAACAAAGGCAATTGAGGCCATAAGCAGGAAGAAGTAGAAGGTATTCGCAGTTAGGATAACTGTAGCCGATAAGGAAGTCGACGCAAGGAAAGCTCTCCAACAGGCGATAAACCATGCCGCACAAGGGATTAAAATGAAAGCCGTGAGGAGCACACAAAATAACGGGGTCATTGTTGAAGCGGCAACGGAGGAAGACCTAAAGGTTCTTCTAGCGAGTTCCAGTTTGGAGAAGGTCGGCCTATCGGCGCGGAAAGAAACTGGTAATCTACCGAGGATTATCGTTCGGGGTATCCCAAGGGAGATGGATTCAAAGGAGGTGGAGGAGGCGATGAAGTCTCAAATGCGGGAGAAAAGAGTGGAGACACCCGTGCACTGTTTAGAACGGGGAATAGGGATGCGCCGACAGTGCATTGGGTCTTCGAGGTGCAGCTAAGTACCTGAAGGCACCTTCTTGAAAGGGGTAGGGGTTTATGTTGGGTGGATGTCCCATAGAGTGGAGGACTACTTGGACACCTCCCGCTGCTACAAATGCCAGCAGTATTGGCATGTAGCTCACAATTGCACCGAGAAGGAAGTTTGCCCACGTTGTGGGCAATAGGGCCATTCGCACATAGACTGTACGAATAAACATAAAGCTGCTAACTGTGCAAATTGCACGATGGCAAGAAGGCAGAGCACGGCACATGCTGCCAACAGCGCAAGCTGCCCGTATCACAAGGCCTCGTTGGAATGGAGGGTTATGCAAACTAACTACGCATGTTAAGAATCCACCAGGTCAATATGCAGGGTTGAAGGACAGTGTCAAATAAGATGGCAAACCTCATTAGGAAAAACAAAGTAAACATAGTGCTGGCACAGGAGCCATACGTTTACAGGCGAAAAGTTTGCTGCCTTGGCAGCACAACAACGGTCCTTGCAATGGAAAGTAGCGACACGAAATACGAAGCAGCGGTCCTATAGAGAAACGACCGAATAACTGCGCCTAAAATGAGTCACTTAAGTGACTCACACTGCGTGGTAATGCAGGCCACAGGAGGGTTTGGGAGTATATACTTTGTAAGTTTATACTTCCAGGTACGCCAACTAAATAGAACCGGGCATACAAACTATAGGAAAAGGCACTGGACATTATACGTGATAAACCTATTATCATTGCATAGATTCCAATGCAATCTCGCCCCTTTGGGACCCTGCATGTGCCAGGAGACATCAGAACGATACAAGATTGGCAAGAGGGAAGAAATTAGAGGAAGCAATTGCAAGGAGAGGGCTTATTATCCTCAATAAAACGAGCGAGCTTCCGACATATCGAGGAATGTTCCGGGTAGTGAACCTTATATTGATGTAACTCTGGCCACACCAGGCTTGGCTACCAGATTGGTAAAGGAATGGAGGGTGGTAGACAGCCTTACATCCAGCAATCATAAGGTAATTGAAATTACTCTACACAGCGATGAAATGCGCCCAGTGCAACCCAATAAAAGGCCTAGGTTTAACACCAGTGCCAAGTGCGAAAAATACGAACGAGAGCTGAGGAGCACAGCCGAAAGCGCCCATGGAGCTACTATGAACTGTAGGATTAGAGCTGAAATGTTCGCTGAGGAAATGCAGAAATGGATAATTGAAGCCAGTGAGAAGGCAATTCCTCGGAAAAAAATCCGGAGCGGAAACATACCAGGCTGGAGCGGGAAAGTTTCAAAGCTAAAAGGCGATTTCAACAGCGCGAGAAGTAAGCTCCGGAAGGCTAGGGATACTGCCGACTGGTACGCTAAGCTGCATTTATTTAGGCTATCTCGTAAAGCATATAAAAACGAACTGCGCAAGTCCAAGCAAAAGAGTTGGACGGAGTTCGTCTCCAAAATTGGGAAATAAAGTCCATGGGAAGTTTCGTACAGGTCAGCCATGGGGATCCTCCGTAGGGAAGAAACCCTCGGTGCAATTAACACCGTGGGAGGGAAAACGGGAAATTGGGTAGACACTGCAAGAGCCATGCTGGATGGATTCTTCCCTGATGAAGAGCCAGAAATGGACACGGAAACTCAGGGTGCCCTCAGGCCTCAGGCCAGGGAGCCCTCGGGAGAGCTCTTAAGCACCGTAATGAAAATGAGGGAGAAAGCGTTGAAAGTGAAGGGCCATTCGAAATGGCGGAGCTGCTAAACGCGGCTAACCGCTTCCGAATGGGAAAGCACCAGGGGCGGATCAGATTGAGGTTGAAATCTTGAAGCGCGCAATTTTGGCAGTCCCTCACGAGATGCTGCAAATGTATAATCAGTGACTCGAAGAGGAAGTCTTCCCTGACATATGGAAAATTGGCTCGGTCAGAGCCATCTACAAGGAGGGGGGCAAAGACAGGGAAGAAGTAAAGTCTTACAGGCCTATATGTCTGCTACCTGTAGCGGGCGAATTACTGGAAGACTTATTTTGAATCGGCTCGACCCTTTACTGACGAGCGGGACTCGTGTTGCCCAACGTCAGTTTGGATTCCGTAGGGGGAAGGCACTGAGGATGCCATCTTCGAAGCGAACCACATTGTGCGGGACACTGACAAGCCGTATGTCTTGGCAATTGCCTTCGAAATTGAAGGAGCATTTGACCATCTATGGTGGCCAGCGGTGCTGGAGGAGTTGGATGTGAGGGGGTATGTACCTGCACTGTATGGGCTCATTTATAGCTGCCTTCGAAATCGGAGAGTAGCGATAGAAGAAAATTTTCAGAGGGAAGAGAAAATAGTCACCAAGGGGTTGCCCACAGGGGTCCATACTTGGGGCGAAGTCTGTGGAACCTAGTGTTTGACGGATTGATAAATGGATTATCCGACATTGCAGTGGAGATTACTCCAACTGCATATGCGGATGAAATCCTCATCCGCATTGAGGGTAAGAGTCGATTACACATCGAAAATCTTGCTCGGAGCACCACGGAATACTAACGTACCTGGTGCAAGGAAATGAAGTTAAAACTCTCCGCGAACGAAACAGAGGCAATCCTGTTGAAGGGAAAGTTGGCCAGAAGGCCCACTTTAAAAATCCAGGGCAATACAATACGAGTCGCATCTGAGTTAAAATACCTGGGGTTATGGTTGAATGCTAGCACAACCCATCGTCGACATATGATGGAGACAGCTGGGAAAGCCAGAAGGATATTCAGCAACCTTGTTGAACTTGGTAACGCTGATTGGGGTTTAGGTCATAGGGCAAAACCATCATATATAGAGGATTAGTCGGTTCCCATCCTAATGTATAGTGCGGATAGGGTGGGCACCATTCACGAGCGATACGAATATTGGGCCAATGGGATCTGCCCAACGAATGGCGTTCATGGCAGTTACAGGTGCATACCGGACTATCTCAACGGATGCTCTATGTGGGGTAGATGGTGAGCTACCGATAAAGTTTGCGGCAATTGAGAGACACTTTGCCTATAAGCTTAGGAGGGGAGTTAGGTTCTCGGTTGAAGGAGAGTTCTTCAACGAGAGGTTGTCTGAGGGTAGGAAAAAACAAGTCTTGAAACCGGAAGCTGGACGCTTCAGGTACGAATGGTTTTGTGTATTTCTTAGTACGTAGCACGTAATATATGCATGTATTTTGTGAGAATATCCACTTTCGAATTATATTGACATTCATAGCCTTGAATTTGCAAAGAAGCGACAAGTTTGACGTATTATCACTTTGTTAGCAATAGTGCGATTTCCACCAAACTTGGTAAGATCATGCTCTATGTTATATCCTATATTGCTGCGAAATTTCGTGGTCCTAGCATGAACTTAAGGGGGGTCTTGGAGCGAATTATTAAAAATTATAGTAATATACTATTATTAACTTTATTTGTGCAGATATCAGTGTGGAAGGTATTTCGGAGCCCAAGCACCATATAGTGGCAGCCTCTTGTTTTTTTCTCAGATTTTTCGGTTAGGTAGTTTCTGAGAATGGCCCCCGTAAAGGAATGGTCACTTTCAACCCCCCGCCCTCCCCACCTTTTCAACAAATGTCAAAACTAAGACCGTCTTCGAAAAGTACTAACCGAGACCTTTAATTTGATACCCCAGATGACTATATTTGATGAAAAAAAAATTTACACCCGCCTTTCGCATGTATGGGGACCCCCCCTTAAATTCGTCATTAAAGGATATAATTCACTGTATGTATGAGAGTTCACAGTTCCCAGCTTTCCACCAAATTTGGTCTCAATCGCTGCAACCGTCTCCGAGAAAAATGCGTGTGACTGACAGACAGACAGACAGACAGACAAACAGACAGACAGACAGACGGACAGACAGACAGACAGACAGTAAACCGATTTTAATAAGGTGTTGTGTTTACACAAAACCTTAAAAAGGGAGGCTGCGAGACGCCATCCTGAAGAAATGGCAGGGGGAATGGGATATTAGCGAAAAGGGAAGAATAACGAAATGTTTCTTCCCAGATGTCGCAAAGAGAGTTAAGATGAAATGGCTCCATATCAACCATTATGTGAGTCAATTCCTCACGGGACACGGGGATTTTAAGGGCAAACTAGCTCAGTTTGGACTCAGCAGAAGCAGCGACTGCGACTGCGGTGAGGAAGAGACTGCACTACACGTGCTATTTGAATGTCCCACATACGAGGATGAGCGTAATAGGGTGGAAATTAGATGTAGGAGGGAGCTTGGGAAATGGCCTGTTTACCCTGAAGAGCTGGTGGAGGAGAAAGTCTTCCCCGCGTTTAATGATTTCTGCAGGGAAGTACTTAAAAATAAAAAGGCTTCCAGGGTTTTAGACATAAGTGAGTTGCAAGTTGCGAATGAGTCAGGAAGGGAGTGAATGAATATGCCAGTGATTGAATTAACTTATCTAGAATATTAAGTGAGGGATACAAGTTAGAGTGAGATAGTTGAATGAATGGATTAATGGCGCCACAGGGAGTTTGAATGGGTGTTACAATGAATGATTTAGAACGAAAATTAGGGAGGGTGTCTGAAAAGACTCGCGTAGCCCGCTGGCAAGGTCAGTGACGTGAAACGAGCATTGCCTGCAACTATTGTTGTAGGTAATGAGGCCACGTAGAGCTCGGAAATGCGTTTCCTTAATCTACGAGAATAGCCTAAAGGCTGTCGGACGGATGATCGCACCGGATATCGAGGAATCTACATCGAACGCGTACCTCAGGGTTGAGTAAGGCCCATTCGCGCCTAGCGCGAAACTCAACATTGGTGTTGGACTCGAGGTGGTTGTGGTGTTAAACAAGTCGACAAGCTAGAGTCGCATCCCCCGGACGTATCCTTGCAAGAAATCACTATCTGGCTCAACCAGAAAACAAACCGTCCCGAAAGGGAGGGGGTACGGCCGCAAGGCTTAGGCACTCCAAAGGCACAGTGCAGTGGACACAGACTCCTTGTCCCTATCTAAAGTGTAAATTTGATCTTTGGAGGGTTATTTGAGTGCCATATTTCTTTTGTTGCGTTATGTGGTGAAGCTTGAGCGCCGATCGTGTTTTAAAGTGCCGCGACGACTAAATTCGAATTTGAAAAAAAACCGTTACGATTCGTTCTGCTTGGGAATTTTCCATACATTACGAACTCGTTAACTGCGGGAATTGAAGTGCGAAGTGGACAAAAAGGGGCAAGTGCCGTGAGAACGAGGTGAATTTTAATGCTGCTTATGAACGACCTCCGCAAAACGAAAGAGGAAAAATCCCTTGTGCGAAAGCGACCGAAGGTCAAACTGAAAACGATTAAGGGAGCGATGATCGAAGCTATGGCGAACATAGCGGGCGGGAGCGGCCTGAGGCCGCAAAACTTGAGGGAAGAGAGAGGCCCCGCAATGGATGTATCCAGTGGCTCCGAGGAGGATCTGGATAGGTTCGTTAGAGAGCCTGGGCTCAACAAGGGGGTAGTGGTCCACTGACGAGGGCTGGATTTCAGGATGATATCCTGAGCGAATCCAGTGATAGTGCTGAGGGGGAGACAGTAGAGAAGGGAAAAGGGGGGTGAAGTAACCTGGGAGCAAGAAGCGTCTGGTTACGACGCCGGAACAACCCAGCAAGGGACTGGCGGAAGAACGACGGGCTGAGTGAACATCCGATGAGATGTTCAAAGCCGTCAAAGAAATTAGAGAAATCTGCCTGAGCAAGCGGTACAACGTCGATAAAGCGGCGACCGCTGCAATCTTGGAGCAGGTAGAAAACTTGCAGAAGGTTTGCGTTGCTCTACTAGAGAAGAATGGTGAGCTGAGGGGGTAAAGGGCTGCAGGACAAGCAGCGAAAGTGATGCGACCGCCAATTGGGGTCAAACCAGCAGTAGTTATCCAGCGAGCTGTACATACCGCTGAGAAACGGGTACGGACAACCTTTGCTGTTGCTGCTATGAAAGCGCCGCCGAAAACAAAGGCAATTGAGGCCATAAGCAGGAAGAAGAAGGAGGTATTCGCAGTTAGGGTAACTGTAGCCGATAAGGAAGTCGACGTAAGGAAGGCTCTCCAACAGGCGATAAACCCTGCCGCACAAAGGATAAAAATCAAAGGCGTGAGGAGCGCACAAAATAACGGGGACATTGTTGAAGCGGAGGAGTACTTGGACACATCCCGCTGCTACAAATGCAAGCAGTATGGGCATGTAGCTCGCAATTCCACCGAGAAGGAAGAGACTGTACGAATAAACATAAAGCTGCTAACTGTGCAAATTGAACGAAGGCAAGAAGGCAGAACACGGCGGATGCTGCCAACGGCGCAAGCTGCTCGCATCACAAGGCCTCGTTGGAATGGAGTGTTATGCGAACTAACTACGCATGTTAAGAATCCACCAGCCTAATATGCAGGGTTCAAGGACAGTGTCAAATGAGGTGGCAAACCTCGTTAGGAAAAACAAAGTAGACATAGTGTTGGCACAGCAGCCATACGTCTACAAGGGAAAAGTTTGCTGCCTTCGCAGCACAACAACGGTCATTGCAATGGAAAGTAGCGACACGAAATAGAGAAAAGACCGAATATAATAATAATAATAATCGTTGGCGCAACAATCCATGTTGGATCAGGGCCTTGAAGTGTGTTAGAGCACTTCATTCAAGACCGTAACGGTACACTAGGAGGCAATGTGGTCAGCATTGTGCTCGCCCGAGATTATTACCCTGATTTGACTCAGGTACTCATTCACAGCTGAGTCGACTGGTGTCCGACGTCAAATCACGACGTCAATACAAATTCCACTGCTACCAGTGAGACTTGAACCGCGACCTTCCGTACGACAGCCTTGCGCTCTAAGCACTCAGCTATCCGGGCACATAAAGACCGAATAACTGCGCTTAAAATGAGCCACTTTAGTGACTCACACTGCGTGGTAATGCAGGCCACAGGAGGGTTTGGGGGTATATACTTTATTAGTTTATACTTCCAGTACGCCAACAAAATAGAACCGGGGATATAAACTATGGAAAAGGCACTGGACATTATAGGTGATAAACCTATTATCATTACCATAGATTCTAATGACTTTAGGGTAGGAAGCCGACATAAGAACTAGCAGGCCGGAGATCACTATAATCTGCAAAAATATAGATGAAATCACGACGAAGGAGGAGGTTCGCGAAGCGTTGGAGAAACAGTTCGATCTTGCCGGACGACAAGAGTCAGTGGTGAAAACGCTAAGGAAAGCCTATGGGGGAACACAAACCGCCATCATCAGCCTACCAGTGGAGAACTCAAACTGTTAGCAGCAGGGAGAGTGAGAATAGGCTGGGTTATGTGTCGCCTTAGGGAACAGGTGGGGTTAAAACGGTGCTTTAGATGCCTTGGCTTTGGTCACATTGCGAAGTCATGCACTAACCCAAATGACAGGTCAAAGCAATGCAGGAGATGCGGAGTGGAAGGCCACATCAGCAAGGACTGCGGAGCTGACCCAAATTGTCTACTGTGCAAAGGAAAGGGGGGTGTGGACCATCGGCACATTGCAGGCAGCAGCAGGTGCCCGGAATACAGGAGAGCCCTAAGCACAAATCGCAGATGAGGTTGATACAAATCAACCTCAACCACTGCGAGGCGGCGCAGGATCTACTCGCGAAAATCATCCGCGAGAAAAACATCGATGTGGCCATACTAAGTGAACCATACCGAAACCGCCGTGGTAGCGTTTGGGTCAAAGACCAAACGGGCCAATCAGCGCTGTAGACTTGTGGAGAACGAGCCTTCCAGGAAATAATGGAGCACCCGGAGGAGGGCTTCATCAGAGCGAAGGTGAAGGACATCCACATCTACAGCTGCTATGCTCCACCCAGCGCTACACTCGTCGAGTATGAGCGGATGCTTGCTGCTCTTATTTTGGATGCAAGAGGACGTTGGCCGATCATAATAAGAGGCGATTTCAATGCGTGGGCTCTTGAATGAGGCAGCCGGATAACTAATGTCAGGGGACATGTTCTCCTCGAAGCATTCGCGGCCTGGGGTCTATAGTGGACCTGACATACGTGACTGCCACTTTAGCCAGTAGAATCGCTTGGCATGTCAGTGAGGACTATACTCACAGTGACCACCAGGCAATCTGCATAGAGATCAAGGGCGGATCGAGTTCGAAAAAGAGTTTTCGCAAAATGCCGGATGGTATGCTTGGCTGGACAGTGAAAGCGTTCGAGGGGGACACGTTTTCCGCGGTGCTCAATCCCGACATATCCCTGAATGGTACGGCGGGAGAGAAAGCCACCCAGATCACTCGATGGGTGACGGAAGCATGCGATGCTACTACGCCCAGAAGGCGATTGCTCCCCAGTAGGCAACCCAACTACTGGTGGAACAACGAAATCGCAAGTTTGCGAGCCGCATGTTTTCGGGCAAGGAGGCTTTGCCAGAGGCTCAGAGGAAAACCCGGTGGCGACAGTCGAGAGGAGGCACACAAGCAATTACGTGGCCGCCTAAAGGAAGGCATTCGGAGGAGCAAATAGAACTGCTTCAAACAGCTGTGCGACCATGCCGAAATAAACCCTTGGGGCGAGGCTTACAGAGTGGTGATGAAAAAGCTGCGGAAATCACCCCAGGTGACCTGTCCGCGCCTCCTGAAACAGATTGTTATCACTCTGTTCCCTCACCACGAAAATAGGCGAAGGCAAATTTTTGTCCAGCCAAATGACGGCATAATACCGGCTGTAACTGTGGAGGAGCTGCGGGAAATATGTGGTAGGTTCGGCGACAACAAGGCCCCAGGTTTGAATGGCATCCCCAACCGAGCTTTGAAACTGGCAGTGAAGACTAGGCCCGACCTTTTCGCCAACACCTTCGAGGCGTGCCTAAAAGAAAGAATATTCCCTGCCCAGTGGAGAAAGCAAAAGTTGGTGTTGCTTCCGAAGCCTGGCAAGCAACCTGGAAACCCAGCGTCGTATCGTCCTATCTGCCTCTTTTTCTTTTTCTTCAGCCTTTGTCCCGTTCACAAGGGGGGTCGGCTCGTCGTGATCGGCTTCGCCATTTGGCTCTATCGAATGCCTGATCTGGGTGCAATCTCGAGGCTTTCAAATCCCCATCCAGCGTATCAAGCCACCGTTGCTTAGGTCTGCCTTTTGGACGTTTACCATCGACTTCGATGTTCAGACCAATCTTGGCAAGTGAATTCTCGTTTGCACGAATTGCGTGACCATACCATCGAAGACGCCTCTCTCGCAACTTTTCCACGATCGGTGCAACCCCATAACGATCGCGGATATCCTCATTTCGGATGTGATCTAAACGTGTGACGCCACTAGTCCAACGTAGCATCTTCGTCTCCATTACCGCAAGACGCCGTTCATTGTCTTTTATGGTCGGCCAACACTCAGAACCATAGAGAGCGACTGGACGGACGACATTGCGGTAAATTTTAGATTTGAGACGTTCGTTGATACGTCGATTACAAAGGACACCAGTTGTGGAACGCCACTTCATCCAGGTTGCGTTAATGCGTGAAGCAATTTCATAACGCAGCTCTCGATTGGCTGATAGCGTTGACCCGAGGTATTTAAATCGCTCAGTTCTGGGCAGATCACTGCCGCTGACAGTGATTGTGCCTGTTTCATGGGGATCGGTCGTCAAAAATTCAGTTTTGTTTAAATTCAATCTGAGACCGTGTTACATGAGGCGATCATTCCATTTTTGAACTAGTTGCTCGAGATCATTTTTGCTATCAGATGCTAGGAAAACATCATCTGCATAAAGCAGTGTGTAGGGCCCTAGACGTTGGATATCCCGTGTGACGGTGTCCATAACAAGGACACAGAGGAGTGGTGAGAGGGCACTTCCTTGATGAACTCCAACAGAGACACGAAGCGATTTTGATACACCCGCTATACTTAGAACTTTACTTTTCGGATCGTGGTAGAGCAATTGAACCCAGCGCACGAGTTCTTCTGGCACGAAGTGTTGTCGTAAAGCATACCAGATGAGTTCGTGTGGTACACGGTCAAACGCGAGGATGAGCAAATTCTTCAGTTGAAATCTGCTCGAAGTATTCTCGCCATCTATCCGTTGCGGCTCGACGGTTGGTAAGCAAAGTACCGTTCTTGTCATTAACACAACAGAAGTGTTCGATATCCTGTGTGCGTTCATCACGGCTTTTAGCAAGTCGGCACAGATCTCTCTCGCCATCCCGAGTGTCCAGTTTATCGTAAAGATTTTTGAAATGGTTCGCTCGGGTGACAGCGACCGCTTTCTTTGCTTCCCGGTTGGCATTCTTATAAATTTGCCAATTAGCAGGCGTTTTATCGTCGCGAAATTTGTGGTAGAGGCGTTTCTTTTCACGGACCTTCATTTCAACATCATCATTCCAAAGCCAAGTATCTCGGTTGATGTACCGCTTACCCGGCTTGGTGACCCCGAGGGTTGTAGAGGCCGCTTTGTGGATCGTGTCTTTCATTTGGTTCCATGATTCTTCCACATTCGTAATGGTTGGCAATCGTATGAGTGAGACCGTTTCTTCTTTCTTCTTACCAAATCGCCACCATTTAATGCGAGGCGGGCCAGTGCGTTCCTCACGCCGTTTTATCGGTGGCTTAATTTGCAGGACAGCAATCAACGGCCGATGTTGGGGTGCGATGGTCTCATAGGGAACGACTTTGCAATCAGTGACAGTGGTAAAATATGGGCGTCTTATGGGAATATAGTCGATTTGCGTTTTATTGTTCCCACTGTAAAATGTGGGAAGATGAGACAATCGTTTGATGAACCATGTATTCATAAGTACAAGGTTATGGGTGTCCGCAAAATCGATTATACGTTCGCCACCTTCATTGCGCGCCAGAAGGCATCTTTCTCGGCATCAGGTCGGCCTGTCTGTGGTGCAAACGCAGTGAAGAAGTGAATAGTGAGATTAGCTGATATAATGGTGAGCTTCATCAGCCGATCATCAAATCATTCGACTTCTTTAATGGCATCACGGAAACCCTCTGCGATGGCAATGCCAACACCATATTGAGTGTGTGGGTTACCAAAATAGAGAAGTTTGTAGCCATTTTTACCGCGTTCGCGTTCAATGTCGCAGCTTTTGGAACCAGACCATCGGGTTTCTTGCAGAGCGCAGATGTCAATGCACCTTTTCCGAAGGGCTCTTGCGAGTTCCTCCGTCTTTCCAGTTAGGGTACCAACATTTAGCGTGCAGACACGTATTTGTTTTGTTCATTGTGTGCGGACTAACTTGCTTACGTCCTGACGCCGTCCATGCGTCAAGAACCCTTGCCCATTTCTCGACAGGACCGGGGCCCGTCCTGCCGCGTCGAAGCCAGCAATGGTTTGTCGGAACGCCAGTTTGGTTTCCGACGCCCCCACTCTACGGTGGACGCAATTGGAATGGTGGTAAACCTGGCAAAAGGTGCACTGATTTCTGGCGGCTGCTGTGCCGTGGTGGCGTTGGATGTCAAAAACGCATTCAACTCGGCCAACTGGAATAGAATTAAACGGGCGTTGGCTGACATAGGTGTCCCCGGGTACTTAGCGAATTTGGTGGAAAACTACCTCTTAGAGAGGACTCTCTGATACGGGACGGATGAGGGCCTCAAAGAGTACATTGTCACAGCCGGGGTACCACAGAGATCGGTACTTAGTCCCCTGTTTTGGAATATCATGTATAATGGGGTGCTTGCTCTTCCCGTCCCAGAGGGGACTACGATTGTCGGCTTTGCTGATGACCTAGTTGTGGTTGTTGCAGCAAAACACCTAGAAGATGTGGAGGTTTACGCAACGGAAACAGTGAGAGCGGTAAAGTCCTGGCTAGAAAAGGCCGGGCTGACCTTGGCGGACGCGAAAACGGAAGCGATCTTGATAACGAAACGCAGGAAAAATAACACTGTAAAAGTGGAGGTCGGTGGACATACGGTCGTATCAAAGCCGGCTATCAAATACCTGGGGGTAATAATTGACACCAAATTGAGTTTTAGGGAGCACCTAGAATATGCATGCCAAAAGGCAGCCAGTGCCACCACGGCACTTGCAAAAATGTTGCCAAATATTGGCGGGCCGAAACATTGCCGGAGGTTGGTGCTAGCTGGAGTGGTGCGCTCCATCCTGCTCTACTCGTCGCCTGTGTGGGCAGAGGCGTTTGCAAACTCTCAGAGACGGAAGCAGGTGAACTCAGTTTACCGACGATGGCTTTGAGGGTTTGCAGTGCTTTTAGAACCACATCAGATGAGGCAGTATTGGTGGTGGCAGGCATGATCCCGGTTGACATTCTGGCCAAAGAAATGAGTGTCCTGTACAATGCAAGACATATGGAGGGGCATGCACAGCGTAGAAATGCGGCAAGGTCAGAGTCGCTTGATCTCTGGCAACACAGATGGGACGAGTCTGCGAAAGGTCGGTGGACACACAGGGTCATTCCCAACATTGGGGTGTGGCTTGAGCGAAAACATGGGGATACCAACTACCACATTACCCAGTTCCTCACGGGACACGGTGATTGTTACAGGCAGTATCTGCACCGCTTTGGCTTGGATGATTTTCCGAACTGTCCCAGATGCGATGGCATACCGCAGGATCCAGAGCATGTGATGTTTCACTGCCCACGATTTGCGATGGAGAGAAGAAACTCAAACCAGGTGCTGGGCAGGAGCGGGACCCCGGCGAGCTTGGTTACTGAGATGCTGGAGTCCGAGGAGAAGTGGCTTGCGGTTGGCTCCGCAATCATCCAAATGCAGTAGCAGTTGCAGAAGGAACAAAGAAGGAGGAAAGCTGCAAATAGGAGAAGGATGAGTGCCTAAGAGCAGACCTACCCCGCGAAGTAATACCTCAATGGTGGTCCCGGGGGGCTGGGGCTGGAGAGACCGGGGGTGGTTTTTAGTGGGCGTGAATCCCACACGCGCCCGCTGTTGTTCCGCCGTTCGGGCGACGGAGCTGCGGCGAACGTGCCTTTCTACGATTTTCCACCTCCGTGTACGCACAAAAAAAAAAACAAAGATTCTAATGCGATCTCGCTCCTGTGGGACCCGGTATGTGCCCAGGAGACATCAGAACGATAAAAGATTGGCAAGAGGGAAGAAATTAGAGGAAGCAATTGCAAGGAGAGGGCTTATTATCCTCAATAAAACGAGCGAGCTTCCGACATATCGAGGGAATGTTCCGGGTAGTGAATCTTATATTGATGTAACTCTGGCCACACCGGGCTTGGCTACCAGATTGGTAAAGGAATGGAGGGTGGTGGACAGCCTTACATTCAGCGATCATAAGGTAATTGAAATTACTCTACGCAGGGATGAAATGCGCCCAGTGCAACCCAATAAAAGGCCTAGGTTTAACACCAGTGCCAAGTGCGAAAAATACGAACGAGAGCTGAGGAGCACAGCCGAAAGCGCCCATGGAGCTACTATGAACTGTAGGATTAGAGCTGAAATGTTCGCTGAGGAAATGCAGAAATGGATAATTGAAGCCAGTGAGAAGGCAATTCCTCGGAAAAAAATCCGGAACGGAAACATACCAGGCTAGAGCGGGAAAGTTTCAAAGCTAAAAGGCGATTTCAATAGGACGAGAAGAAAGCTCCGGAAGGCTAGGGATACTGCCGACTGGGACACTAAGCTGCATTTATTTAGGCTTTCTCGTAAAGCATATAAAGACGAACTACGCAAGTCCAAGCAAAAGAGTTGGACGGATTTCGTCTCCGAAATTGGGAACGAAAGTCCATGCGAAATTCCGTACAGGTCAGCCATGGGGAGGCTCCGTAGGGAAGAACCCCTCGGTGCAATTAACACCGTGGGAGGGAAAACGGAAAGTTGGGTAGACACTGCAAGAGCCATGCTGGATGGATTCTTCCCTGATGAAGAGCCAGAAATGGACACGGAAACTCAGCGTGCCCTCAGGCAATCCATCAGGAGATCTCTTAAGCACCGTAATGAAAATGAGAGAGAAAGCGCTGAAAGTGAACGGCCATTCAAAATGGCGGAGCTGCTAAACGCGGCTACCCGTTTCCGAAATGGGAAAGCACCAGGGGCAGATCAGATTGAGGTTGAAATCTTGAAGCGCGCAATTTTGGCAGTCCCTCACGAGATGCTGCAAATGTATAATCAGTGCCTCGAAGAGGAAGTCTTCCCTGGCATATGGAAAATTGGCTCGGTCAGAGCCACCTACAAGGAGGGGGTAAAGACAGGGAAGAAGTAAAGTCCTACAGGCCTATATGTCTGCTACCTGTAACTAGCAAATTACTGGAAAGACTTATTTTGAATCGGCTCGACCCACTACTGACGAGCGGGACTCGTGTTGCCCAACGTTAGTTTGGATTCCGTAGGGGGAAAGGCACTGAGGATGCCATCTTCGAACTGAACCGCATTGTGCGGGACACTGACAAGCCGTATGTCTTGGCAATTACCTTCGATATTGAAGGAGCCTTTGACCACCTTTGGTGCCCAGCGGTGCTGAAAGAGTTGGATGTGAGGGGGTGTGCACCTGCACTGTATGGGCTCATCTATAGCTGCCTCCAAAATCGGAGAGTAGCGATAGAAGAAAATTTTCAGAGGGAAAAGAAAATAGTCACCAAGGGTTGCCCACAGGGGTCCATACTTGGGCCAAGTCTGTTGAACCTAGTGCTTGACGGATTGATAATTCGGTTATTGGGTTGAAGGAGGGGCTTCAACGAGAGGTTGTCTGAGGGTAGGAAAAAAAAGGAAGGCTACGAGACGCCATCTTGAAGAAATGGCAGAGGGAATGGGATATTAGCGAAAAGGGAAGAATAACGAAATGTTTCTTCCCAGATGTCGCAAAGAGAGTTAAGATGAAATGGCTCCATATCCAACCATTATGTGTGTCAATTCCTTACGGGACACGGGGATTTTAAGAGCAAACTAGCTCAGTTTGGATTCAGCAGAAGCAGCGACTGCGACTGCGGTGAGGAAGAGACTGCACTACACGTGCTATTTGAATGTCCCACATACGACGATGAGCGTAATAGTGTGGACATTAGATGTTGGAGGGCGGTTGGAAATGGCCTGTTTCCCCTGAAGAGCTGGTGGGGGAGAGAGTCTTACGCGCTTTTAATGATGTCTGCAGGGAAGCACTTAAAAATAAAATGGCTTCCAGGGTTTTAGACATAAGTGAGTTGCAAGTTGCGAATGAGTCAGGAAGGGAGTGAATGAATATGCCAGTGATTGAATGAACTTATCTAGAATATTAAGTGAAGGATACAAGTTAGAGTGAGATAGTTAAATGAATGGATTAATGGGGCGACAGGGAGTTTGAATGGGTGTTAAAATGAATGATTTAGAATGAGAATTAGGGAGGGTGTGTGAGAAAACTAGCCCGCTGGCAAGGTCAGCGACGTGAAACGAGCATTGCCTGCAACTATTGTTGTAGGTAATGAGGCCACGTACAGCTCGGAAATGCGTTTCCTTAATCTACGAGAATAGCCTAAAGGCTGTCGAACGGATGATCGCACCGGATGTCGAGGAATCTACATCGAACGCGTACCTCGGGGTTGAGTAAGGCCCATTCGCGCCTAGCGCGAAACTCAACATGGTGTTGGACTCGAGGTGGTTGTGGTGTTAAACAAGTCGACAAGCTAGAGTCGCATCCCCCGGTGAGGGACTTGCAAGGACGCATCCTTGCAAGAAATCACCATCTGGCCCAACCAGAAAACAAACCGTCCCGAAAGGAAGGGGGTGCGGCCGCAAGGCTTAGGCACTCCAAAGGCACAGTGCAGTAGACACAGACTCCATGTCCCTATCTACCAGTTAGTTCTCTGTGAACATTCGAAGCGAGCAGACGAGTTTTACGCGAGCGGAATGTAAATTTGATCTTTGGAGGGTTATTTGAGTGCCATATTTGTTTTGTTGCGTTATGTGGTGAAGCTTGAGCGCGTTACGATTCGCTCTACTTGGGAATTTTCCATACATTACGAGCTCGTTAACTGCGGGAATTGAAGTGCGAAGTGGACAAAGAGTGGCAAGTGCCGTGAGAACGAGGTGAATTTTAATGCTGCTTATGAACGACCTCCGCAAAACGAAAGAGGAAAAATCCCTCGTGCGAAAGCGACCGAAGGTCAAACTGAAAACGATTAAGGGAGCGATGATCGAAGCTATGGCGAACATAGGGGGGGGGAGCGGCCAGAGGCACAAAACTTGAAGGAAGAGAGAGTCCCCGCAATGGATGTATCCAGTGGCTCCGAGGAGGATCTGGATAGGTTCGTTAGAGAGCGTGGGCTCAACAAAGGGGTAGCGGTTCACTGACGAGGGCTGGAATTCAGGATGATATCCTGAGCGAATCCGGTGATAGTGCTGAAGGGGAGACAGTAGAGAAGGGAAAGGGGGGGGGGTGAAGGAACCTGGGAGCAAGAAGCGTGGGGTAACGACCCCGTTCTCCCCGAGCAAGGGACCGGCGGAAGAACGACGGGCCGAGGGAACATCCGATAAGATGTTCAAAGCCGTCAAAGAAATTAGAGAAATCTGCCTGAGCAAGCGGTACAACGTCGATAAAGCAGCGACCGCTGCAATCTTGGAGCAGGTAGAAAACTTGCAGAAGATTTGCGTTGCTCTACTAGAGAAGAATGGTGAGCTGAGGGGGTAAAGGGCTGCAGGACAAGCAGCGAAAGTGATGCGACCACCAAGCGGTAGTTCTACAGCGAGCTGTACATACCGCTGAGAAACGGGTACGGACAACCTTTGCTGTTGCGGCTATGAAAGCGCCGCCGAAAACAAAGGCAATTGAGGCCATAAGCAGGAAGAGGAAGGAGGTATTCGCAGTTAGGGTAACTGTAGCCGATAAGCAAGTCGACGTAAGGAAGGCTCTCCAAAAGGCGATAAACCCTGCCGCACAAGGGATAAAAATCAAAGGCGTGAGGAGCGCGCAAAATAACGGGGTCATTCTTGAAGCGGAGGAGTACTTGGACACCTCCCACTGCTACAAATGCCAGCAGCATGGGTATGTAGCTCGCAATTGCACCGAGAAGGAAGTTTGCCCACGTTGTGGGCAAGAGGGCCATTCGTACAGAGTCTGTACGAATAAACATAAAGCCGCTAACTGTGCAAATTGCACGAAGGCAAGAAGGCATAACACTGCGCATGCTGCCAACAGCGCAAGCTGCCCGTATCACAAGGCCTTGTGTAGTGATATCATTCCAAACGATAAATTTAATTCATTAATAATACGAAACCCAAAAGACAACTTACCCGACCTCACACAAATTTTCAATTAAAGTTACGTAAACAATAGCAATCAGTCATTAACCGACCCATATTTCCTCATAAGTCACTAGAGTTCACTTTGTATCTACCGCCGAACAAAACACATGAAATAAGACCCACTTGAGTCACAACATGCCGTGCATACATCACTATCTACATAGCTACATGACTATGCATAAGAAATGCATGCAGGCATATGACCAGCACGATCCGTATGTTTCTAGATTTGTAAATTGAAAGAAAGAGATAGTTATGACGTCACAATCATAGTAGAGAAATATTGTTATGTACAGACCCAATTGGTCAAGAAAATTGCAAGTAAGAAATTAAAGGAATTTTGATTGGTTAGAAAATGTAAGCGCATAGAAAATAAGGAATTTACATATGTTAGAATGTAAGTAAGAATTGAATAAAAGAACTAGAGCCCCAAGGCTTGACAGACTTAATTAGTTGCTTTCAATAAGGATAGATAATTGCTATACAGTGATATCTATCCTAAGCTCTTCCTGTGTCGATTAGACCAACGGCAGACTGCTGCTGATTGTAGCTTCCGCAGATTGTTGCGGAGTTAGGAATCCTCGAAAAAGGATAATTTCACGATGTCGACTTCACTTCCCCACATGGCGATCCTGCCTATTATGGACCAAAAAGAAGTTTGTAATTCCACATCATGGACGACACCATCAACATATTAATCAAAGACGACTTTCAAAAAGAAGTCGACCGTATATTCAATCGGATGATTAAGATAGCAGAGGAATACAAGCCAGAAAGTATCAAACAGGAAGGGACAGCACCACCACCATACGTAGCGACTCCGAAGGATGAATTAAAACATATAGGACCGAAGAAATTAACAATTCCGGAGCTAAAGGCGCGAACTGAAGCGAAGAAGGAAGCAGAGGAGCGACATCGACAAAAATTTAAGAAGACAAGAGGAGGTAAACGGCAGAAATTAAGAAAGGAAAAAGCAGAGTACTGCAGGCTAGCGACTATCGCAACGGGAAGCCAGAAGAACGAGTTTATAAAGAAAGCTAAGGAGATAACAGAACAACTGCGACTACTTAAGCAAAATGCTAAACATGGGCAATTGCAGCTCGGCAACCAACAACAGCCTCGCGACTGAATATCGCCAGGCAATCACGACATCAGGATGTTTCGTCATCATAATTTTTTTCGTATATTTATATAATAGGCACCATTCGAATTACGTTAGGAAGGTAGTTAATAGAAATAATGTATAACCACAGAACAATTTTTTTTAAATTTAACTTTTCTTTCACAATAAATAACGTTCAATACAACATATTATTCACAAAAATAATTTTTCATGGGCGATTTAGAGACTCTAAAAGGATTATTGAGTAACTTACAAAGAGATATATCAAACGCCAAAAAAAGTGCGGGTAGAGGATACAAACGTGACACTGTCCTTTCAAAATTGCAAAACTTAGAACAGATAAAGGCTCAAGCTCTTACAACTTTCCTTACCGGATTAAACCCTGAGATAAGAGATACCGTTTTCTCTTCAAGACCGAAAGACATGACTGAAGCCGCAAATTACGCATTAGAGTTAGAGAAACGAGATTCAGGAAATCGGGCTAGTGTTTTTCAAGTGAATAGTTCAGGTAGAAATTTTCAAAACAGAAATACAAACCGCGGAAATTTCCACTCTTCAAATAACTCATTTAACAATAGAATAGACTATCGACCCAATAATAGCTACAGATCTAATAACTATAATCAACAACCGTGGCGGAATCGTGACCAAAGTTTCAGCGCTAGACATAACAGCAATACCCAAAGTAGACCCAGTAATCGTGGTAGGTATAGAGGTAATTTCAACCAGAATCGCAATAACCCCAGAGATAATAGGAACAACTACAGAGTAAATATAATTCAGAACCAGGGAAACGGGACACCCTCCGGCGGGGAACAAGATTAGAAAATAAAGATAGAATCCTTACCGGAAACCATGCATACAACTTATCGAACAATAATTCAATTTAGAGTTATATAAAACTTTATTGCAAGGATTTGGGCCAAGATTTAACTTTTCTAATAGATACAGGGGCAGATATTTCGCTATGCAAAAAACTAACAATTAGTTCAGACAGAATAGATGATAAGGAAAAATGCAAGTTAAATGGCATCACTAAAGAGTCAGTAGAATCTTCGGGCACCACAGAACTTACTTTACGTATAGGTGAAAAATTTGATAGAACTAGATTTCATATAGTAGGAGATAACTTTCCAATAAAAACAGATGGAATAATAGGGCGAGATATTTTAGAGAAATACATATGTCGGATAGATTTCGAAACTTATACCATAACCTTCAGTACGAAATATGACGAGGTAACAATTCCTATGAACACCAAACCGTTAACAAGTTCTTACGTTAACATAGCAGCTAGAGCTGAGGTAATAATACCAATAGATCTGGTAAGAGAAGAAGACAGTTTGATTCTAAGTAAGGAAATTCGGAGAGGCGTTTTTGTAGGCAACACCATAATTCCAGCCAAAGGTGTTTGTCACGTAAAAATACTAAATACAAATGATAGACCGGTAAAACTCAAACATTTCGATGCTGAGATAAAACCACTAAAGGACTATCGAATATTAGAAGCAACATCACAAGGTCCAGACCGTTTACAGAGACTTTTAGATGGGATAAGAACAGACGTGAAAGATAAGAAAGCGAGGGATAGTCTTATGAAGATCATAGCAGAATATCAGGATGTTTTTCACCTTGAAGGAGAAAAACTTACCGTAAATAATTTTTATAAACAAAAAATTGCAACTACGGATGATGTGCCAGTATACACAAAAAATTATAAATTACCCCACGCACAGCTTAATGAGATTGAAGAACAGGTCAAACAATTATCCGATAGTAACATTATCGAACCTTCGGTAAGCCCATACAACTCTCCATTATTAATTGTACCAAAAAAGGGCACTGATGACAAAAAACACTGGAGACTAGTAGTAGATTATCGTAGATTGAACAACAAAATCGTAACCGATAAATTTCCGTTAACAAGGCTAGAGGATGTATTAGACAAGATAGGTAGGGCCAAATACTTTTCAACTTTGGATATGACGAGTTCATTCCACCAAATAGAATTGGAAAAAAATTCTAGACCACTCACCGCATTTTCAACAGGTACAGGTCATTTTCAGTTTAAACGTCTACCTTTCGGCCTCAAAATTTCATCAAATAGCTTTCAACGAATGTTAACGATAGCACTAACTGGGTTAGGATCAAAAGCTTTTCTTTATGTTGACGACATTATAGTTTTCGGATGTAGTATCAATTATCATAATGAAAATCTAACAAAAGTTCTACCGAGGTTACGCAAATACAACTTGAAGTTGAACGCCAGCAAATGCCAGTTTTTAAAATCAGAAGTCGTATACTTAGGGCACCTTATCACGGACAAAGGGATACGAACCGATCCTACAAAAAACGAAACCATTCGAAATTATCCCATACCCAAAAACGCAGATGAAGTGCGTAGATTCGTTGCATTCTGCAATTACTACAGACGCTTCATCCCGGACTTCGCGGGAATAGCGAAAGAACTAAATGCTCTCTTAAAAAGGAATGCTACTTTTACCTGGACAGGGGCATGTCAGACTGCTTTCAATACATTGAAGCAGAAGCTTATCCAACCACCGATACTGCAATACCCAGATTTCGACAGACCCTTAATATTAACTACAGATGCATCAAATTATGCATTGGGCGCTGTACTTTCGCAGGGCGAAATAGGCAATGACTTACCAATTTCTTATGCCAGTAAGTCTTTGGGAAAACATGACCTAAACAAACCTGTTATCGAGAAAGAGTTACTTGCCATACATTGGGGTATCAACTTTTTCCGACCATACCTGTACGGTAGGAAATTTATTGTAGTAACTGACCACAGACCGTTAGTATCACTCTTTTCACACAAGAATCCATCTTCCAAACTGACGAGAATCAGATTAGACCTTTCAGATTACGACTTTGACATTGTTTTCAAGCAAGGGAAAATGAACACAAATGCAGACGCACTCTCAAGAATTCAATTAAACTCAGACATATTGAAGAAGATGACTCCAGTAGAGAATGACAATTAAGTATTTATCCAAATCAAAAAGACTTCAGTGTTCTTTTTTCAATTCCAAACTTAATATTAAAAATCAGTGACATGTCTGAAAAACATAATTACTGCGATCTTCCACTCCCTTGGCGTGCTACGCAAAGTGGATAGATCCGCGCCATCTATATTGCTCGCACTCGCAACATTCGAAATAAATTTCGAATGCTGCGAATCCTGCCGCGCCACATCACTCCGCCCCCAGATGAAACCTAGGGGTCACCAATTAAGTATTTATCCAAATCAAAAAGACTTCAGTGTTCTTTTTTCAATTCCAAACTTAATATTAAAAATCAGTGACATGTCTGAAAAACATAATTACTGCGATCTTCCACTCCTTTGGCGTGCTACGCAAAGTGGATAGATCCGCGCCATCTATATTGCTCGCACTAGCAACATTCGAAATAAATTTCGAATGCTGCGAATCCTGCCGCGCCACAACAATACTGTAAAGAAAACTTTGGCGATTACAAGGGGTATGTCAGCTAAGAGAAAGCTTGACAATATTGTAAAAAACGTGCGCAAGGACGCAAAAGCAGATCATCCTAAGAAGCCTGATCAACTTAATATTTGGGATTGTTCTTCGATATCAGACGTCAGAGATATATTAAAATTGAAATTCATTTTGAATGAATCAAGTAAGAGTAAAATTATGCGCACCACAGAGGGAATAAGTGTATATTGTAGCAATAAAACTAATAAGAAATCCATTTCGATTAGTGACAAACTACATTCAACAACACTTTCCACAGATACCAAATCGGTTAATAATAGCGATAATTCTGATATGATGCACGCATCTATCATGAAGAAGTTATTGATAACAGCGGTTAAATGGAAAATTCACAAGCTAGCACTTTCGAACACAGATGATATTTTCCAAGTACTAGGTAAAAATGAATTAAAAAGTATAATTAATACGTTGCAACAAGAAAAGAACTTCGAAATAAATATAATGATATATGAACCCCCTAAAAGAATTGAGGATATCGCGATACAGAAAAAATTGATAAAAGAGTACTATGACACGCCACATGGAGGACATTTAGGAGTCAGGAAGACAATTTTGAAATTAAAACAACGTTATTGCTGGAAGAATATGAGTAAAATGGTAAAAGATTATATATCTAACTGCAAATCTTGCAGAATAAATAAACAAACCCGTCAGACAAAGGAAAGAATGGTAAAAACAGACACTCCATCGACGAGCTTTGAAACTATTTCGATAGATACAGTAGGCCCTTTACGCATATCAAACGGTTATAGATATGTTTTGACAATGCAGTGTGAATTAACAAAATTTGTAGTAGCAGCCCCTATACAATTTAAAGATGCTAAAACGGTAGCAGAAACACTAGTAAAAGAATTTATACTAAAATATGGAATATTTAAAATTTTGAAATCAGATCAGGGAACTGAATTCACTAACAAACTAATGAAAGAAATTTGCGAACTTCTGAAAATAAACCAAAAATTTTCTACGCCTTACCACCACGAAACTTTAGGCACTAACGAACGAAACCATCGCGTACTTAACGAGTACGCACTTGGAGTAGAGGGTTATGCGAACTAACTACGCATGTTAAGAATCCACCAGCTTAATATGCAGGGTTCAAGGACAGTGTCAAATGAGGTGGCAAACCTCATTAGGAAAAACAAAGTAGACATAGTGTTGGCACACGAGCCATACATCTACAGGGGAAAAGTTTGCTGCCTTGGCAGCACAACAACGATCGTTGCAATGGAAAGTAGCGTCACGAAATGCAAAGCAGCGATCCTATACAGAAAATACCGAATAACTGCGCTTAAATTGAGCCACTTAAGTGACTCACACTGCGTGGTAATGCGGCGACAGGGAGTTTGAATGGGTGTTAAAATGAATGGTTTACAATGATAATTAGGGTGGGTCTGTGAAAAGCTCGCGTAGCCCGCTGGCAAGGTCAGCGACGTGAAACGAGCATTGCCTGCAACTATTGTTGTAGGTAATGAGCCCACGTAGAGCTCGGAAATGCGTTTCCTTAATCTGCGAGAATAGCTTAAAGGCTGTCGAACGGATGATCGCACCGGATGTCGAGGAATCTACATCGAACGCGTACCTCGGGGTTGAGTAAGGCCCATTCGCGCCTAGCGCGAAACTCAACATTGGTGTTGGACTCGAGGTGGTTGTGGTGTTAAACAAGTCGACAAGCTAGAGTCGCATCCTCCGGTGAGGGACTTGCCAGGACGCATCCTTGCAAGAAATCACCATCTGGCCCAACCAGAAAACAAACCGTCCCGAAAGGGAGAGGGGTGCGGCCGCAAGGCTTAGGCACTCCAAAGGCACAGTGCAGTAGACACAGACTCCATGTCCCTATCTACCAGTTAGTTCTCTGTGAACATTCGAAGCGAGCAGACGAGTTTTACGCGAGCGGAGTGTAAATTTGATCTTTGGAGAGTTATTTGAGTGCCATATTTGTTTTGTTGCGTTATGTGGTGAAGCTTGAGCGCGGACCGTGTTTTAAGGTGCCGCGACGACTAAATTCGAATTTGAAGAAAAACCGTTACGATTCGTTCTGCTTGGGAATTTTCCATACACTACGAACTCGTTAACTGCGGGAATTGAAGTGCGAAGTGGACAAAGAGTGGCAAGTGCCGTGAGAACGAGGTGAATTTTAATGCTGCTTATGAACGACCTCCGCAAAACGAAAGAGGAAAAATTCATCTGGGCTTATAGATGCAGGCCAGAAGGGCATTTTTGGAATGTCCCTGAGTACCAGTCAGGCGGGGAGCTGACTAAATCGAAGGAAAATCGATATTCTTTATGGGTGGCATCCTGAGTTACTGATACAAGGAATGCGAAAGCGACCGAAGGTCAAACTGGAAACGATTAAGGGAGCGATGATCGAAGCTATGGCGAACATAGCGGGGGGAGCGGCCAGAGGCACAAAACTTCAAGGAAGAGAGAGGCTCCGCAATGGATGTATCCAGTGGCTCCGAGGAGGATCTGGATAGGTTCGTTAGAGAGCGTGGGCTCAACAAAGGGGTAGCGGTCCACTGACGAGGGCTGGAATTCAGGATGATATCCTGAGTGAATCCAGTGATAGTGCTGAAGGGGAGACAGTAGAGAAGGGAAAGTTGGGTGAAGGAACCTGGGAGCAAGAAGCGTGGGGTAACGACCCCGTTCTCCCCCAGCAAGGGACCGGCGGAAGAACGACGGGCCGAAGGAACATCCGATAAGATGTTCAAAGCCGTCAAAGAAATTAGAGAAATCTGCCTGAGCAGCGGTACAACGTCGATAAAGCGGCGACCGCTGCAATCTTGGAGCAGGTAGAAAACTTGCAGAAGATTTGCGTTGCTTTACTAGAGAAGAATGGTGAGCTGAGGGGGTAAAGGGCTGCAGGACAAGCAGCTAAAGTGATGCGACCACCAATTGGGGTCAAACCAGCGGTAGTTATCCAGCGAGCTGTACATACCGCTGAGAAACGGGTACGGACAACCTTTGCTGTTGCTGCTATGAAAGCGCCGCCGAAAACAAAGGCAATAAGGCCATAAGCAGGAAGAGGAAGGAGGTATTCGCAGCTAGGATAACTGCAACCGATAAAGAAGTCGACGCAAGTAAGGCTCTCTAGCAGGCGATAAACCCTGCCGCACAAGGGATAAAAATCAAAGGCGTGATCAGCACACAAAATAACGGGGTCATTGTTGAAGCGGCAACGGAGGAAGACCTAAAGGTTCTTCTAGCGAGTTCCAGTTTGGAGAAGGTCGGCCTATCGGCGCGGAAAGAAACCGGTAATCTACCGAGGATTATCGTTCGGGGTATCCCAAGGGAGATGGATCCAAAGGAGGTGGAGGAGGCGATGAAGTCTCAAAATGCGCGAGAAAATAGTGGAGACACCCGTGCACTGTTTAGAACGGGGAATAGGGATGCGCCGACAGTGCATTGGGTCTTCGAGGTGCACCCAAGTACCAGAAGGAACCTTCTTGAAAGGGGTAGGGTTTATGTTGGGTGGATGTCCCATAGAGTGGAGGACTACTTGGACACCTCCCGCTGCTACAAATGCCAGCAGTATGAGCATGTAGCTCGCAATTGCACCGAGAAGGAAGTTTGCCCACATTGTGGGTAAGAGGGCCTTCGTACAGAGACTGTACGAATAAACATAAAACTGCTAACTGTGCAAATTGCCCGAAGGCAAGAAAGCAGAACACGGCGCATGCTGCCAACAGCGCAAGCTGCCCGCATCACAAGGCCTCGTTGGAATGGAGGGTTATGCAAACTAACTACGCATGTTAAGAATCCACCAGCTTAATATGCAGGGTTCAAGGACAGTGTCAAGTGAGGTGGCAAACCTCATTACGAAAAACAAAGTAGACGTAGTGTTGGCACAGGAGCCATACGTCTACAGAGGAATAGTCTGCTGCCTTGGCAGCACAACAACGGTCATTGCAATGGAAAGTAGCGACACGAAATGCAAAGCAGCGGTCCTATAGAGAAAAGACCGAATAACTGCGCTTAAAATGAGCCACTTAAGTGACTCACACTGCGTAATACCGAAGGCAACAGGAGAGTTTGGGAGTATACACTTTATTAGTTTATACTTCCAGTACGCCAACAAAATAGAACCGTGGATACAAACTGTGGAAAAGGCATTGGACATTATTGGTGATAAACCTATTATCATTGCCATAGATTCCAATGCGATCTCGCCCCTGTGGGACCCGGTATGTGCCAGGAGACATCAGAACGATAGAAGATTGGCAAGAGGGAGGAAATTAGAGGAAGCACTTGGAAGGAGAGGGCTTATTATCCTCAATAAAACAAGCGAGCTTCCGACATATCGAGGGAATGTTCCGGGTAGTGAATCTTATATTGATGTAACTCCCTCAGAGATCGTCAACGATCCTTCATGGGTCGTTTACGATACGGGGAGTGGCGTCCCCGAGGTGCCCGAGCAAGTAGTTCTGACCCCCTAGCTGGCGTAATACTTGCGTCCTAGGTAGTAGCCTCGAGAAAGTTTCTCGGTGAAGAACGAACTGCTAATGACCGATACACGCCGGGACATACTGGGAGTCCCCGGAGCCGTCGACAACTCCCTGTCGACGTCGATGGGGCGATGTGAGCCTAGCTCTGCCAAGGTGGTAGTTGTGGCGTGTATCAGAAGCCAGCCTCTTCGTGACCCTGGTCGGGTAGTGTGCATTAAACCGGTGTTAGTAGACCGCGTTGCCCCGAGCGAGCGCTGATCCGTCCGTGAATTCCGGGATCTGCTAAGCGTAGGTCAGGCCTCAGGGAACTGGGGTAGGGGCTGTGTCCCCGAGGGTATACCCGTTCCTGACTTTTGCGGCCCACTCCCTTGCACACGATGCGCTGGTAAACAATTCAAATGGATAATAAAAACGAAAGAAACGAGAAGCTAGTGGAAATGGAGAGTGAGCTGCCTGCGTTTATTCGCAGCACGAAAATGCGCCGTTCGGCCCAGCGCCCAGCGAAGGACGCAACAAGGGCTGAAATACTCGACTAGACATCGGGACGCGCAGACGGAGAGAAAGACTCGGAAAGTGATGCGGCACCTGCAACACAGATAGGAACCCAGACCATACCGTACAGTGCTGTAATTGGGGAAAGAGCCACAGTGGAAACTGCCGAAACTAATAAAATGGTTTCGAATATAAGCCGAGTGGGAGGACTGTCGATTACTCTGGCGCAAGCGGAAGAGGAAGGACTTATTAAAAAATGCACGGCAGTTGTGAAGCACACGCGATCTTCGACGTTCCTTCAGAAAAACGTCGGTAAGGGAGTGAAAAACGGGCTAATGGAACTGGAAGAGCTCCTGGACAGGATTTCATACTATAGACGAACATGGAAAGTAAGACAAAATCCGCAGGAAGCAGAAACACCAGCGCTTCCCGAGGAGAACACCACGAGTACCAAACGGATCGCTGACAGCCCATTGCAGAGTGAACTTGGTAAAAAACGAAAGGAGGAAGGGACATCTGAAGGAGACTTCACTCAGGTACTCTCCAGGGCTGAAAAGAAGAAGGGGAAGAGGATCAAAAGACAACAACACGTCGCGCCATCAGAAAAACCTCTGCCTAAAACTAAGGCGGACACAAAGGACGGAGTGGCAAAAGAAAAGGTGGGGAGACGAAGGAGGACTAGACCGCCAGCTTTGCTTATTAAGCCGACGGAAGGCAAGAATTTTGCGGAAGTCTTCAGCGAAATCCGTTACAAAATCAAACCCGAAGACAACGGAGCGGAGGTGTCTTCCATACGTAAAACGAAGGATGGTGGAGTGTTAGGCGAACCAGGCCCAAAGACTATAAATAAAGTCACGTTCTGTCAAGCAGTCAAGGGGCTTCTAGGAGAAAAAGCTTTGGTTTCTAGCCTGGAACCCACGTGTGCTTTAGAAATCCGAGACCTTGACTGTCTCACGGAAAAGAACGAGGTAGAAGAGGCCATCAAACGCGAATGCCCGGAGGTAACCAATGTCCGGATTGGTATCACCTCCGCAAACTCCCGAGGCCAAAAACTCGCTGTGGTGGAAGTTGCCGAGCAATACGCTAGGAAGCTTCTAAGAAGCGGCAAAATAAGAATTGGTTGGATAGTGTGTAGAATACGAATTCGGGCCGCCCCAACCAAATATTACAGATGTTTGGATTATGGGCACACATCTGCAAACTGTCGGGCACCTGACAGAAGGGCAACATGCCGTAAATGCGGTCAGGCAGGCTATAAAGCGAACAGCTGCAATGAAAAGGAAAGCTGCGTCCTATACAGGGACCGTGGTGCGACTGATGAGAGCATTGCGCACACTGCGGGATCGGGGCGGCGTCCAGTTTCAGAGCAGAACTGGAAAGAGCTAGGATACGGTCAACATGATTCGCATCCTACAAATCAATATGCACCGGAGTGCAACCGCTCACGAGTTGCTAGCGCAGTTCGCTGCGGAGACCAAAGCTGATTTAGTACTCATCAGTGAGCAGTACCGAAACAAGGGCCCAGTTTCATGGCACCCAGACATATCAGGTACCGCTGCCATCTGGGTTCGGGACGGCACCCTCCTGGGGGTTCTTGCCCAAGGCCGAGGGGACGGCTTTGTCTGGATTCGGTGTTGAGGGATAACGTTTTTTAGTGTCTACCTTACGCCGAATGAGACGATGCCGGACTTTCGTCGGAGGCTTGAGGCTTTGGAGGACGCTATCTTAAGCACGGATGGGCGGATCCTGGTCGGGGGTGACTTCAATGCTAGGGCACTTGAATGGGGCATGCCTCACACAGATTCCAGAGGGAAACAAATTCTGGAAATGGCGGCGAGAACAGGACTGGTAGTTCTAAACACCGGTTCCACCCCAACGTTCCGGCGCCCGGGCTGCGAAGGAAGCATTCCAGACGTAACCTTCGCATCGGAATCACTGGTGTCGCTGGTGGACGGGTGGCGAGTTCTGGAAGACTTTTCCGCAAGTGACCAATAATACATTGCTTTCGAAGTGGTGGACACAAACTCTCGGTGTACGCCACCCCAGCGATCTATCTGTGTATGGAACGTCGCGAAAGTGAACACCGGGAAGTTTGTCGAAACTCTGGGAACAGATGGGGCCACGCTGAAGGGTACTCCTGGGGGCGGTGGCGCCGCTGCTGACACTGTCGTCAATTCAGTTATGAACCTGATAACGACGGTCTGCGGAACCTCCATGCCCAGGAAGACATCGAGGCGCGGCAAACCTTCCATGTATTGGTGGACAGTGGCAATCGCAGAGCTCCGGAAGGAGTGTCACAGGCTCCGCTGCTTAGCACAACATCTAGGCGACCGGGAGGAGGCATGTACCACAATGATAGAGTACAAATCAGCCAAAAGGAGAGTCCGCAGCGCAATAAACAAGAGCCAAGCTCGCTGCTGGCAAGATCTGATAGACGAGGTGAATGGGGATCCGTGGGGACTCGGTTACAAACTTGTAACCCGCAAAATCGGGGCTCTGCGGAAACCCTGTTCACTTAAGGCTGAGCAGATGGACCGCATTGTGAGGGCACTCTTCCCTGCACACCCCGTATGGGATGGTGACGTCGGCGCGGAGAGCGCAGAGGACTGTCCACTTTTCTCTGTAAAAGAGTTAGAACAGGCAGTCTTCTCTATGAAAAATAAGAAGGCGCCATGACCCGATGGTATTCCAGCAGAGGTGTACAAACTGGTATTCCAACACCGGCCAGACCTACTGCTCGGCGCATTCAACGCTTGCCTGAAAGAGGGCATTTTCCCTGCTCGTTGGAAAGTTGCGAGGCTTGCGCTGATCCCTAAAGGGAAAGGCGATCCCAAACTGCCGTCTTCATACCGCCCACTATGTATGCTTGATACTGCTGGGAAATTGCTCGAAAAGCTCATCAGAGATAGACTCGCTGAAGCGATACGCGCTGCCGGAAATTTATCTCCCCGGCAGTTTGGTTTCAGGGCAGGGAGATCGACAATTGATGCTCTCATGCACGTCGTGGACGCCGTTCGACGATCAGAGGCACATAGCCGCCGAACTCGACGGGTAGTGCTCCTCGTAACGCTTGACGTCAGAAACGCCTTCAATTCCGTAAGATGGAGAGACATTCTAGGCACACTAGACAATACCTTCAACGTGCCGAACTATCTCTTACGGATTTTGAGGGACTATCTGAGGAACCGCTCCCTGCTCTATGAAACACTAGAGGGTCAAAGGTGGATGGAGGTTACGTCGGGGGTTGCACAGGGATCCACCCTAGGGCCGAATCTGTGGAACGCTACCTATGACAGTCTGCTTAAACTCGACATGCCAGAAGAGTCGCGCCTGGTCGGCTACGCAGATGATGTCGCAGCGCTTGTTGCTGGACGCACTGTCGAACAGGCGCAAAGCAGACTCGGCATATTGATGCGATGGGTAAGCAGATGGATGACTACTCATGGTTTCAACCTTGTACTGGAAAAAACCGAAGTAGTCATCCTTACTAAGAAGAGAATTCCGACCCTGCGTCCCATATCGTTCGGCGAGTCGATAATCGAGTCAAAATCAGCGGTAAAGTACCTCGGGTTGACTCTTGACTCAAAGATGAGCTTTTCTGAGCAAATCCAAGCAGCAGCAAACAAGGCTGCGGCTGGAGTTTCGGCGTTAAGTAGGCTAATGGCAAACATTGGGGGTCCTACGTCTAGTAGGCGACGTCTCCTGATGAGCTCAACGCAGTCTGCCCTGCTTTACGGTGCAGAGGTATGGGCTGGCGCTCTTAACAAGGAGGTATATCGTAGGCGCCTCGCGAAAGTACAGAGGCCGGGAGCTTTACGGGTGGCGTCTGCGTACCGCACAGTCTCTGAACCGACCGTGATGATGATCGCGGAAGTTATCCCCGTTGCCCTTCTTGCTAAGGATCGTCAGGCCATATACAAGCGCAAGGGAGGTGATTGCTCGCGAAGAACGGCAACACACTCTAGACCAGTGGCTGCTCTCTTGGCAAAATGAAACTAGAGGCAGATGGACTGCGCGGCTCATCGGCAACTTAGGTGCGTGGCTGAATCGGAAGCATGGTGAGACTGACTATTTCCACACAGGGCTTGACTGCCAGATTGGTAAAGGAATGGAGGATGGTAGAAAGCCTTACATCCAGCGATCATAAGGTAATTGAAATTACTCTACGCATGGATGAAATGCGCCTTGTGCAACTCAATAAAAGGACTAGGTTTAACACCAGGAGTGAGAAGTGGGAAAAGTTCGAACGAGAGCTGAGGAGCACAGCGCAAAGCGCCCATAGAGCTCCTATGGACAATAGGATTAGAGCTGAAATGTTCGCTGAGGAAATGCAGAAATGCATAATTGAAGCCAGTGAGAAAGCAATTCCTCGGAAAAAAATCCGGAACGGAAACATACCAGGCTGGAGCGGTAATGTTTCAAAGCTAAAAGGCGATTTCAACAGGGCGAGAAGAAAGCTCCAGAAGGCTAGGGATACTGCCGACTGGGACGCTAAGCCGCACCTATTTAGGCTATCTCGTAAAGCATCTAAAGACGAACTACGCAAGTCCAAACAAAAGAGCTGGACGGAGTTCGTCTCCAAAATTGGGAACGAAAGTCCATGGGAAATTCCGTACAGGTCAGCCATGGGGAGGCTCCGTAGGGAAGAACCCCTCGGTGCAATTAACACCGTGGGAGGGAAAACGGGAAATTGGGTAGACACTGCAAGAGCCATGCTGGATGGATTCTTCCCTGATGAGGAGCCAGAAATGGACACGGATACTCAGCCTACCCTCAGGCAATCCATCAGGAGATCTCTTAAGCACCGTAATGAAAATGAGGAGAAAGCGTTGAAAGTGAAAGGCTATTCGAAATGGCGGAGCTGCTAAACGCGGCTAACCGCTTCCGAAATGGGAAAGCACCAGGGGCAGGTCAGATTGAGGTTGAAATCTTGAAGCGTGCAATTTTGGCAGTCCCTCACGAGATGCTGCAAATGTATTATCAGTGCCGCGAAGAGGAAGTCTTCCCTGACATATGGAAAATTCGCTCGGTCAGAGCCATCTACAAGGAGAGCGGTAAAGCCAGGGAAGAAGTGAAGCCTTACAGGCCTATATGTCTGCTACCTGTAGCGGGCGAATTACTGAAAAGACTTATTTTGAATCGGCTCGACCCTTTACTGACGAGCGGGACTCGTGTTGCCCAACGTCAGTTTGGATTCCGTAGGGGGAAAGGCACTGAGGATGCCATCTTCGAAGTGAACCACATTGTGCGGGACACTGACAAGCCGTATGTCTTGGCAATTGCCTTCGATATTGAAGGAGCCTTTGACCATCTATGGTGGCCAGGGGTGCTGAAAGAGCTGGATGTGAGGGGGGCACCTGCGCTGTATGGGCTCATCTATAGCTACCTTCAAAATCGGAGAGTAGCGATAGAAAGAAATTTTCAGAGGGAAGAGAAAATAGTCACCAAGGTTTGCCCACAGGGGTCCATACTTGGGCCAAGTCTGTGGAACCTAGTGTTTGACGGATTGATAAATGGGTTATCCGACATTGCAGTGGATATTACTCCAACTGCATATGCGGATGAAATCTTCATCCTCGTCGAGGGCGAGAGTCAATTACACATCGAAAATCTTGCTCGGAGCACCACTGAATACGCTAGTACCTGGTGCTAAGAAATGAAGTTAAAAATCTCGGCGAATAAAACGGAGGCAATCCTGTTGAAGGGCCACTTTAAAAATCCAGGGCAATACGATACGAGTCGTATCTGAGTCAAAATACCTGGGGTTATGATTGAGTGCTAGCACAACCCATCGTCGACATATGATGGAGACAGCTGGCAAAGCCAAAACGATATTCAGCAACCTTGTTGGACTTGCTAACGCTGATTGGGGTTTAGGTCATAGGGCCAAAACCATCATATATAGAGGATTGTCGGTTCCCATCCTAACGTATGGCGCGGTAGGGTGTGCACCATTCACGAGCGATACAAATATTGGGCCAATGAGATCTGCCCAACGAATGGCGCTCATGGCAGTTACAGGTGCATACCGGACTGTCTCAACGGATGCTCTGTGTTGGTAGCTGGTGAGCTACCGATAAAGCTTGCGGCAATTGAGAGACACTGCCTATAAGCTTAGGAGGAGAGTTAGCTTCTCGGTTGAAGGAGAAGTCTTCAACGGGAGGTTGTCTGAGGGTAGGAAAGAAAAAGGGAGGCTGCGAGACGCCATCTTGAAGAAATGGCAGAGGGAATGGGATATTAGCGAAAAGGAAAGAATAACGAAATGTTTCTTCCCAGATGTCGCAAAGAGAATTAAGATGAAATGGCTCCATATCAAGCATTATGTATGTCAATTCCTTACGGGACACGAGGATTTTAAGAGCAAACTAGCTCAGTTTGGACTCAGCAGAAGCACAACTGCGACTGCGGTGAGGAAGAGACTGCACTCCACGTGCTATTTGAATGTCCCACATACGAGGATGAGCGTAATAGTGTGGACATTAGATGTAGGAGGGAGCTTGGGAAATGGCCTGTTTCCCCTGAAGAGCTGGTGGGGGAGAAAGTCTTCCCCGCTTTTAATGATGTCTGCAGGGAAGTACTTAAAAATAAAAAGGCTTCCAGGGTTTTAGACATAAGTGAGTTACAAGTTGCGAATGAATCAGGAAGGGAGTGAATGAATATGCCAGTGATTGAATGAACTTATCTAGAATATTAAGTGAGGGATACAAGTTAGAGTGAGATAATTGAATGAATGGATTAATGGGGCCACAGGGAGTTTGATTGGGTGTTAAAATGAATGGTTTAGAATGATAATTAGGGAGGGTGTGTGAAAAGACTCGCGTAGCCCGCTGGCAAGGTCAGCGACGTGAAACGAGGATTGCATGCAACTACTGTTGTAGGTAATGAGCCCACGTAGAGCTCGGAAATGCGTTTCCTTAATCTGCGAGAATAGCTTAAGGGCTGTCGAACGGATGATTGCACCGGATGTCGAGGAATCTACATCGAACGCGTACCCCGGGGTTGAGTAAGGCCCATTCGCGCCTAGCGCGAAACTCAACATTGGTGTTGGACTCGAGGTGGTTGTGGTGTTAAACAAGTCGACAAGCTAGAGTCGCATCCCCCAGTGAGCGACTCGCAAGGACGCATCCTTGCAAGAAATCACCATGTGGCCCAACCAGAAAACAAACCGTCCCGAAAGGAAGGGGGTGCGGCCGCAAGGCTTAGGCACTCCAAAGGCACAGTGCAGTAGACACAGACTCCATGTCCCTATCTACCAGTCAGTTCTCTGCGAACATTCGAAGCGAGCAGACGAGTTTTACGCGAGCGGAGTGTAAATCTGATCTTTGGAGGGTTATTTGAGTGCCATATTTGTTTTGTTGCGGTATGTGGTGAAGCTTGACCGCGGGCCGTGTTTTAAGGTGCCGGGACGACTAAATTCGGATTTGAAAAAAACCGTTACGATTCGTTCTGTTTGGGAATTTTCCATACATTACGAACTTGTTAACTGCGGGAATTGAAGTGCGAAGTGGACAAAGAGTGGCAAGTGCCGTGAGAACGAGGTGAACTTTAATGCTGTTTATGAACGACCTCCGCAAAACGAAAGAGGAAAAATCCCTTGTGCGAAAGCGACCGAAAGTCAAACTGAAAACGATTAAGGAAGCGATGATCGAAGCTATGGCGAACATAGGAGGGGGGGACGGCCAGAGGCCGCAAAACTTGAAGGAAGAGAGAGGCCTCGCAATGGATGTATCCACTGGCTCCGAGGAGGATCTGGATAGGTTCGTTAGAGAGCGTGGGCTCAACAAGGGGGGTAGCGGTCCACTGACGAGGACTGGATTTCAGGATGATATCCTGAGTGAATCCAGTGATAGTGCTGAGGGGGAGACAGTAGAGAAGGGAAAGGGGGGGGGTGAAGGAACCTGGGAGCAAGAAGCGTCGGGTAACGACGCCGGGACAACCCAGCAAGGGACCGGCGGAAGAACGACGGGCCGAGGGAACATCCGATGAGATGTTCAAAGCCGACATAGAAATTAGAGAAATCTGCCTGAGCAAGCGGTACATCGTCGATAAAGCGGCGACCGCTGCAATCTTGGAGCCGGTGGAAAACTTGCAGAAGATTTGCGTTGCTCTACTAGAGAAGACTGGTGAGCTGAGGGGGTAAAGGGCTGCAGAACAAGCAGCGAAAGTGATGCGACCACCAATTGGGGTCAAACCAGCGGTAGTTATCCAGCGAGCTGTACATACCGCTGAGAAACGGGTACGGACAATCTTTGCTGTTGCTGCTATGAAAGCGCCGCCGAAAACAAAGCAATTGAGGTCATAAGCAGGAAGAAGAAGGAGGTATTCGCAGTTAGGGTAACTGTAGCCGATAAGCAAGTCGACCTAAGGAAGGCTCTCCAACAGGCGATAAACCCTGCCGCACAATTGATAAAAGTCAAAGGCGTGAGGAGCGCGCAAAATAACGGGGTCATTGTTGAAGCGGAGGGGTACTTGGACACCTCCCACTGCTACAAATGCCAGCAGTATGGGTATGCAGCTCGCAATTGCACCGAGAAGGAAGTTTGCCCACATTGTGGGCAAGAGGGCCATTCGTACAGAGTCTGTACGAATAAACATAAAGCCGCTAACTGTGCAAATTGCGCGAAGGCAAGAAGGCATAACACTGCGCATGCTGCCAACAGCGCAAGCTGCCCGCATCACAAGGCCTTGCAATAGAGGGTTATGCGAACTAACTACGCATGTTAAGAATCCACCAGCTTAATATGCAGGGTTCAAGGACAGTGTCAAATGAGGTGGCAAACCTCATTAGGAAAAACAAAGTAGACATAGTGTTGGCGCAGGAGCCATACGTCTACAGGGGAAAAGTTTGCTGCCTTGGCAGCACAACAACGATCGTTGCAATGGAAAGTAGCGACACGAAATGCAAAGCAGCGGTCTTATACAGAAAATACCGAATAACTGCGCTTAAATTGAGCCACTTAAGTGACATACACTGCGTGGTAATGCAGGCCACAAGAGGGTTTGGGAGTATATACAGGGTGTGGCAGCATTACTTCGTTTTTTGAAAACTCAATAAAAACTATTGTATGCATCGGAAAATATTTATTTATTTTTTATAAAGTAGGTACATGTCTAAAGTTTTTATTTACATTGTTTTGACGATCAAATCTGTTAGGTGACGTCCCCCATTCTCCATACATTTCGTAAACCGATTTCTGGCGTTTGTCATGACTCTTGTTAGAATAGCAGGTGTTATGTTGGCAATTTCTTCTTGGATGTTGGTCTTCAAATCTTGTGGGCTTCTTGGACGGTTGACATCGACACGATATTTCAAAAAACCCCTTAGAAAAAAATCACAAGGGGACAGATCGGGAGAGCGTGTCCGCCATTCCAAATCGCCTCTAATTGAGATAAGGCGCTCTGGAAAGTGCTCCCTCAAAACAGCCATCGATGCTCTTGAAGTGTGTGCTGTTGCACCGTCTTGTTGGAACCAAGTGTCCCCCAAATCCAAACTTTCTAGCGGTGGGAAAAAAAATTTTGCAGCATGTTTACATACCGGCCAGAATTCACTGTCACGGTAACCTCATTTTGCTCGAAAAACCAGGGACCAATAATTCCAGCTGAGGAAATTGCACACCACACTGTGACTTTGGGTGAATGCAAAGGCTTTTGATGCAATTCTCGAGGGTTGGTGTGAGCCCAGTAGCGCATGTTTTTTTATTAACCAACCCACACAAATGAAAATGGGCTTCATCGCTAAAAAAACAATAGCACCCTCGGGAACGACATCAAGAAGAAGCTCACACGTTCATCTGAGAATTGAAGTCACGTTCTGAAAGTTCCTGCACTATCGCCATCTTATAGGGATGAAAATGAAGATCATCACGAAGAATTCTTCTCACAAAACGATCGGATAGTCCAAGGGCAGATGCGTGTTTGCGCGCAGAACGCCGTGGCGATCGCAACATTGACGCTCTTACTGCTTCAATGTTCTCAGGTGATCTAACGTGCCGAGGGACGCACTTGCAGTTTGTCTGAATGTAGTGATCCATGTAACAATTGATTTGCGGTCTGGGACGGGACCCAACGGGGCTAGATTAAAGCGATTCCGAAATGCACGCTGTGTTGCAATAACCGAACATACGCTTCAAAAGTAAACCCCAACTACAACTCTCGCACTCGAGGCGATTGTGGTGTTAAACAAGTTAACAAGCTAGAGTCGCATCCCCTGGTGAGGGACTTGCAAGGACGCATCCTTGCAAGAAATCACCATCTGGCCCAACCAGAAAACAAACCGTCCCGAAAGGGAGGGGGATGCGGCCGCAAGACTTAGGCACTCCAAAGGCACAGTGCAGTAGACACAGACTCCATGTCCCTATCAACCAGTTAGTTCTCTGCGAACATTCGAAGCGAGCAGACGAGTTTTACGCGAGCGGAGTGTAAGTTTGATCTTTGGAGGGTTATTTGAGTGCCATATTTGTTTTGTTGCGTTATGTGGTGAAGCTTGAGCGCGGACCGGGTTTTAAGGTGCCGCGACGACTAAATTCGAATTTGAAAAAAACCGTTGCGATTCGTTCTGTTTGGGAATTTTCCATACATTACGGAATCGTTAACTGCGGGAATTGAAATGCGAAGTGGACGAAAAGTGGCAAGTGCCGTGAGAACAAGGTGAATTTTGATGAAAAACTGTCTTCGTGGAAAATTTCCAACTCTTGGGAAAAACCGTTACGATTCGCTTTTGTTTTGGAAATTTTCCATTCATTGCGAATTCGTTAACGCGAGTGCACGTGCGAATTGGAGTGCGAAGTACACCAAAAGTGGAAGATGAACTTTCGTAAAAAAAACGTGGTGTTGTGGGAAATTTTCAACTTTTTAAAGAAAGCCGTTACAATCGGCTTTTGTTCTGGGAATTTTCCACTGGGAGGAATTGAACGAAAGTGGACTTTTTGAACCAGAAGGAGCATTAGTGGGCGTAATTAAAGTATTGGAGTGGGTACTCTGTGGACGGAGCTCGGACCTGCGACCCAGAGTAGGCAGATAAGTGCTACCATTCTCTCAGGGTTAGGGTTGCCGTAACTAAAAGGTGACCCTAGAGTGAAAGTGTCTGAGCGAAACTTGCGTGTAATAAAGAGTGGGGATTGAAGCTACCCAGAAACGGGAAAAAAGTGTTACCGTTCTGGTGATATTGAGGTTGCCGTAACCAAAAATTTGCTTTAGAGCAAAGGTTACTAAGGCAAAGTTGTTCGCCTTGGTGGACCACCCAGGTTTGAAAAAAAGGATTGCCATCCTCGGTAAATTGGGGTTACCGTAACGGCGAAAAGTAGAAATTTTAAAAATGTTCGTGGAAAAAGGGGGTAAAGTGGAGCCCCAGCGGAAAGCAGGGATTTCGAAGGCCGTTATGAACGACCTCCGGAAAACGAAAGGGGATAAATCCCTTGTGCGAAAGCGACAGAAGGTCAAACTGAAAACGATTAAGGAAGCGATGATCGAAGCTATGGCGAACATGGCAGAGGGAAGCGGCCAGAGGCCGCAAAACTTGAAGGAAGAGAGAGGCCTCGCGATGGATGTATCCAGTCGCTCCGAGGAGGATCTGGATAGGTTCGTTAGAGAGCCTGGGCTCAACAAGGGAGTAGCGGTCCACTGACGAGGGCTGGATTTCAGGATGATATCCTGAGCGAATCCAGTGATAGTGCTGAGGGGGAGATAGTAGAGAAGGGAAAGGGGGGTGAAGGAACTTGGGAGCAAAAAGCGTCGAGAAACGTCGCCGGAACAACCCAGCAAGGGACCGGCGGATGAACGACGGGCCGAGGGAACATCCGATGAGATGTTCAATGCCATCAAAGAAATTAGAGAAATCTGCCTGAGCAAGCGGTACAATGTCGATGAGGCGGCGACCACTGCAATGTTGGAGCAAGTACAAAAGTTGCAGAAGATTTGCGTTGCTCTACTAGAGAAGAATGGTGAACCGATTGGGCAAAGGGCTGCAGGACAAGCAGCGAAAGTGATGCGACCGCCAATCGGAGTCAAACCAGCGGTAGTTATCCAGCGAGCTGTACCTAACGCTGAGAAACGGGTACCGACGACCTCTACGGAGGTTGCTGCTATGAAAGCGTCACCGAAAGCAACGGCAATTGAGGCCATAAGCAGGAAGAAGTAGGGTTTATGTTGGGTGGATGTCCCATAGAGTGGAGGACTACTTGGACACTTCCCGCTGCTACAAATGCCAGCAGTATTGGCATGTAGCTCACAATTGCACCGAGAAGGAAGTTTGCCCACGTTGTCGGCAAGAGGGCCATTCGCACATAGACTGTACGAATAAACATAAAGCTGCTAACTGTGCAAATTGCACGAAGGCAAGAAGGCAGAGCACGGCGCATGCTGCCAACAGCGCAACCTGTCCGTATCACAAGGCCTCGTTGGAATGGAGGGTTATGCAAACTAACTACGCATGTTAAGAATCTACCAGCTCAATATCCAGGGTTGAAGGACACTGTCAAATGAGGTGGCAAACCTCATTAGGAAAAACAAAGTAGACATAGTGTTGGCGCAGGAACCATACGTATACAGGCGAAAAGTTTGCACAACAACGGTCGTTGCAAGGGAAAGTAGCAACGCGAAATGCGAAGCAGCGGTCCTATACAGAAAAGACCGAATAACTGCGCTTAAAATGAGTCACTTAAGTGACTCACACTGCGTGGTAATGCAGGCCACAGGAGCGTTTGGGAGTATATACTTTGTAAGTTTATACTTCCAATACGCCAACAAAATAGAACCGGGGATACGAACTATAGAAAAGGCACTGGATATTATAGGCGATAAACCTATTATCATTGCCATAGATTCCAATGCGATCTCGCCCCTGTGGGACCCGGTATGTGTCAGGAGACATCAGAACGATAGAAGATTGGCAAGAGGGAAGAAATTAGAGGAAGCAATTGCAAGGAGAGGGCTTATTATCCTCAATAAAACGAGCGAGCTTCCGACATATCGAGGGAATGTTCCGGGTAGTGAATCTTATATTGATGTAACTCTGGCCACACCAGGCTTGGTTACCAGATTTGTAAAGGAATGGAGGGTGGTAGACAGCCTTACATCCAGCAATCATAAGGTAATTGAAATTACTCTACGCAGGGATGAAATGCGCCCAGTGCAACCCAATAAAAGGCCTAGGTTTAACACCAGTGTCAAGTGCGAAAAATTCGAACAAGAGCTGAGGAGCACAGCGGAAAGCGCCCATGGAGCTACTATGAACTGTAGGATTAGAGCTGAAATGTTCGCTGAGGAAATTCAGAAATGCATAATTGAAGCCAGTGAGAAGGCAATTCCTCGGAAAAAAATCCGGAACGGAAACATACCAGGCTGGAGCGGGAAAATTTCAAAGCTGAAAGGTGATTTCAACAGTACGAGAAGAAAGCTCCGGAAGACTAGGGATACTGCCGAGTAGGACGCTAAGCTGCATTTATTTAAGCTTTCTCGTAAAGCATATAAAGACAAACTGCGCAAGTCCAAGCAAAAGAGTTGGACGGAGTTCGTCTCCAAAATTGGGAACGAAAGTCCATGGGAAATTTCGTGCAGGTCAGCCGTGGGGAGGCTCCGTAGGGAAGAACCCCTCCGTGCAATTAACACCGTCGGAGGGAAAACGGGAAATTGGGTAGACACTGCAAGAGCCATGCTGGATGGATTCTTCCCTGATGAAGAGCCAGAAATGGACACGGAAACTCAGGGTGCCCTCAGGCAATCCATCAGGAGAGCTCTTAAGCACCGTAATGAAAATGAGGGAGAAAGCGCTGAAAGTGAAAGGCCATTCGAAATGGCGGAGCTGCTAAACGCGGCTAACCGCTTCCAAAATGGGAAAGCACCAGGGGCAGATCAGATTGAGGTTGAAATCTTGAAGCGTGCAATTTTGGCAGTCCCTCATTAGATGCTGCAAATGTGTAATCAGTGCCTCGAAGAAGAAGTCTTCCTTGACATATGGAAAATTGGCTCGGTCAAAGCCATCTACAAGGAGGGGGGTAAAGACAGGGAAGAAGTAAAGTCTTACAGGCCTATATGTCTGCTACGTGTAGCTGGCAAATCACTGGAAAGACTTATTTTGATTCAGCTCGACCCACTACTGACGAGCGGGACTCGTGTTGCCCAACGTCAGTTTGGATTCCGTAGGGGGAAAGGCACTGAGGATGCCATCTTCGAAGTGAACCACATTGTGCGGGACACTGACAAGCCGTACATCTTGGCAATTGCCTTCGATATTGAAGGAGCCTTCGACCACCTATGGTGGCCAGCGGTGCTGAAAGAGCTGGATGTGAGGGGGACAGCTGCACTGTATGGGCTCATCTATAGCTGCCTCCAAAATCGGAGAGTAGCGATAGAAGAAAATTTTCAGAGGGAAAAGAAAATAGTCACCAAGGGTTGCCCACAGGGGTCCATACTTGGGCCAAGTCTGTGGAACCTAGTGTTTGACGGATTGATAAATGGATTATCCGACATTGCAGTGGAGATTACTCCAACTGCATATGCGGATGAAATCCTCATCCGCATTGAGGGCAAGGGTCGATTACACATCGAAAACCTTGCTCGGAGCACCACGGAATACGTTAGCACCTGGTGCAAGGAAATGAAGTTAAAACTCTCCGCGAACGAAACAGAGGCAATCCTGTTGAAGGGAAAGTTGGCCAGAAGGCCCACTTTAAAAATCCAGGGCAATACGATACGAGTCGCATCTGAGTTAAAATTTCTTGGGTTATGGTTGAGTGCTAGCACAACCCATCGTCGACATATGATGGAGACAGCTGGCAAAGCCAGAATTCAGCAACCTTGTTGGACTTGCTAACGCTGATTGGGGTTTAGGCCATAGGGCAAAACCATCATATATAGAGGATTATCGGTTCCCATCCTAACGTATGGCGCGATAGGGTGGACACCATTCACGAACGATACAAATATTGGGCCAATGAGATCTGCCCAACGAATGGCGCTCATGGCAGTTACAGGTGCATACCGGACTATCTCAACGGATGCTCTATGTGGGGTAGATGGTGAGCTACCGATAAAGTTTGCGGCAATTGAGAGACACTTTGCCTATAAGCTTAGGAGGGGAGTTAGGTTCTCGGTTGAAGGAGAGTTCTACAACGAGAGGTTGTCTGAGGGTAGGAAAAAACAAGTCGGGAAACCGGAAGCTGGACGCTTCAGGTACGAAAGGTGTTGTGTATTTCTTAGTACGTAGCACGTAATATATGCATATATTATGTGAGAATATCCACTTTCGAATTATATTGACATTCATAGTCTTGAATTTGCAAAGAAGCGACAACTTTGACGTATTATCACTTTCTTAGTAATAGTGCGATTTCCACCAAAAAACTCCGCCATGCTATTAACATAGCATGCTGGTCCCAAGCCCAGGTAAAGGAGGAGGGTTTGAGGCAACGTACTCTGTACTATCCTCAGTAAAACAAAAATAAAATGCTGAGATCAGGGAAAGAGATAAATAGAGTATAGTTGGAGTTATTCTACTATGCTAAATCCTACCTGATCTCTCTTGGTGACAGGCCCCGCGACAGGTCGACCAAGAAAATGCATAGAATGTCGTTACAAACATGATGATCGGATTAAGTCACAGGCCTCGGAGAAATGCGAGGACGTCCACCTCAGTCGACGTGGCAGGACGGGCCCCGGTCCTGTCGAGAAACGGGCAAGGGTTCTTGACGCATACACGGCGTCAGGACGTAAGCAAGTTAGTCCGCACACAACGAACAAAACAAATACGTGTCTGCACGCTAAATGTTGGTACCCTAACTGGAAAGACCGAGGAACTCGCATGAGCCCTTCGGAAAAGGTGCATTGACATCTGCGCTCTGCAAGAAACCCGATGGTCTGATTCCAAAAGCTGCGACATTGAACGCGAACGCGGTAAGAATGGCTACAAACTTCTCTATTTTGGTAACCCACACACTCAATATGGTGTTGGCATTGCCATCGCAGAGGGTTTCCGTGATGCCATTAAAGAAGTCGAACGATTTGATGATCGGCTGATGAAGCTCACCATTATATCAGCAGATTGCACTATTCACTTCTTCACCGCGTATGCACCACAGGCAGGTCGACCTGATGCCGAGAAAGATGCCTTCTGGCAACTTCTCGATGAAAAGACTTGTCACGTGCCTGCTGACGATTACATTAATGGTCATGTGGGTGAAAAGGCAGACGGTAACAGGTGCCATGGGGGAAAGGGGTTCGGAGCGCGCAATGAAGGTGGCGAGCGTATAATCGATTTTGCGGACACCCATGACCTTGTACTTATGAATACATGGTTCATCAAACGATTGTTTCATCTTCCCACATTTTATAGTGGGAACAATAAAACGCAAATCGACTATATTCTCATAAGACGCCAACATTTTACCACTGTCACTGATTGCAAAGTCGTCCCCTATGAGACCATCGCACCTCAACATCGGCCGTTGATTGCTGTCCTGCGAATCAAGCCACCGATAAAACGGCGTGAGGAACGCACTGGCCCGCCGCGCATTAAATGGTGGCGATTTGGTGAGAAGAAAGAAGAAGCGGTCTCACTCATACGATTGCCAACCATTACGAATGTGGAAGAATCATGGAACCAAATGAAAGATCCACAAAGCGGCCTCTGCAACCCTCGGGGTCACCAAGCCGGGTAAGCTCTACATCAACCGAGCTACTTGGCTTTGGAATGATGATGTTGAAATGAAGGTCCGTGAAAAGAAACGCCTCTACCACAAATTTCTCGACGATAAAACGCCTGGTAATTGGCAAATTTATAAGAATGCCAACCGGGAAGCAAAGAAAGCGGTCGCTGTCACCCGAGCGAACCATTTCAAAAATCTTTACGATAAACTGGACACTCGGGATGGCGAGGGAGATCTGTATCGACTTGCTAAAAGCCGTGATGAACGCACACAGGATATTGAACACTTCTGTTGTGTTAATGACAAGAACGGTACTTTGCTTACTGATCTTCGAGCCGCAACGGATAGATGGCGAGAATACTTCGAGCAGATTTCAACTGAAGAATTTGCTCATCCTCCACTTCCACAATCATTGCCGACATTTGGAGCAGTTCCACCAGTCAGCGCAACTGAAGTCGAGGAGGCAATAAAACAAATGAAATCGGGGAAAGCAACAGGACCTGACGACATCGCTTCTGAGCTCTGGAAAGCGAAGAGCTGGGACCCAACACTGTGGCTCAGTGAATTCTTTAACCGGGTTATTCAGGAAGGAAGAACACCATCTGACTGGCAAGAAAGTACCACTGTTCCAATATGGAAAAAGAAAGGTAGTCCAGCAGAATGTTCAAATTACCGTCCGATCCGGTTACTTTCCCATACCATGAAGATTTTTGAACGCATTCTTGACAACCGTATTCGCGAAATCGTTGAAATAACCGTGAATCAAGCCGGATTTGTCAAGAACTGCGGAACTACTGACGCAATACACGCTGCGCGGTTACTCATGGAGAAACACCGTGAGAAGCATCGCCCTCTTTACATTGCCTTTCTGGATCTAGAGAAAGCGATTGACCGTGTACCACACGAACTCATCTGGTATGCTTTACGACAACACTTCGTGCCAGAAGAACTCGTGCGCTGGGTTCAATTGCTCTACCACGATCCGAAAAGTAAAGTTCGAAGTATGGCGGGTGTATCAAAACCGCTTCGTGTCTCTGTTGGAGTTCATCAAGGAAGTGCCCTCTCACCACTCCTCTTTGTCCTTGTTATGGACACCGTCACACGGGATATCCAACGTCCAGCGCCCTACACACTGCTTTATGCAGATGATGTTTTCCTAGCATCTGATAGCAAAAATGATCTCGAGCAACTTGTTCAAAAATGGAATGATCGCCTCATGCAACACGGTCTCAGATTGAATTTAAACAAAACTGAATTTTTGACGACCGATCCCCATGAAACAGGCACAATCACTGTCAGCGGCAGTGATCTGCCCAGAACTGAGCGATTTAAATACCTCGGGTCAACGCTATCAGCCAATGGAGAGCTGCGTTATGAAATTGCTTCACGCATTAACGCAGCCTGGATGAAGTGGCGTTCCACAACTGGAGTCCTTTGTGATCGACGTATCAACGAACGTCTCAAATCTAAAATTTACCGCAATGTCGTCCGTCCAGTCGCTCTCTATGGTTCTAAGTGTTGGCCGATCATAAAAGACAATGAACGGCGTCTTGCGGTAATGGAGACGAAGATGCTACGTTCGACTAGTGGCGTCACAGGTTTAGATCACATCCGAAATGAGGATATCCGCGATCGTTATGGGGTTGCACCGATCGTGGAAAAGTTGCGAGAGAGGCGTCTTCGATGGTATGGTCACGCAATTCGTGCAAAGGAGAATTCACTTGCAAAGATTGGTCTGAACGTCGAAGTCGATGGTAAACGACCAAAAGGCAGACCTAAGCAACGGTGGCTTGATACGCTGGATGGGGATTTGAAAGCCTCGAGATTGCACCCAGATCAGGCATCCGATAGAGCCAAATGGGGAAGCCGATCACGACGAGCCGACCCCGCTTGTGAGCGGGACAAAGGCTGAAGAAAAAGAAGAAGTGCGATTTCCACCAAACTTGGTAAGATCATGCTCTATGTTATATCCTATATTGTTGCGAAATTTCGTGGTCCTAGCATGAACTTAAGGGTAGTCTTGAAGCGAATTACTAAAAATTATAGTAATATACTATTATTAACTTTACTTGTGCAGATATCAGTGTGGAAGGTATTTCGGAGCCCAAGCACCATATAGTGGCAGCCTCTTGTTTTTTTTTCAGATTTTTCGGTTGGGTAGTTTCTGAGTATGGCCCCCGTAAAGGAATGGTCACTTTCAACCCCCCGCCCTGCCCAAATTTTCAACAAATGTCGAAACTAAGACCGTCTTCGAAAAGTACTAACCGAGACCTTTAATTTGATACCCCAGATGACTATATTTGATGAAAAAAACATTTACACCCCTCTTTTGCATGTATGGGGACCCCTCCTTAAATTCGTCATTAAAGGATGTATGATAATTCACTGTATGTGTGAGCGTTCACAGTTCCCAGCTTTCCACCAAATTTGGTCTCAATCGCTGCAACCGCCTCCGAGAAAAATGCGTGTGACTAACAGACAGACAGACAGTAAACCGATTTTAATAAGGTTTTGTGTTTACACAAAACCTTAAAAAGGGAGGCTGCGAGACGCCATCTTGAAGAAATGGCAGAGAGAATGGGATATTAGCGAAAAGGGAAGAATAACGAAATGTTTCTTCCCAGATGTCGCAAAGAGAGTTAAGATGAAATGGCTCCATATCAACCATTATGTGAGTCAATTCCTTACGGGACACGGGGATTTTAAGGGCAAACTAGCTCAGTTTGGACTCAGCAGAAGCAGCGATTGCGGTGAGGAAGAGATTGCACTACACGTGCTATTTGAATGTCCCACATACGAGGATGAGCGTAATAGGGTGGACATTAGATGTAGGAGGGAGTTTGGGAAATGGCCTGTTGGGGGAGAAAGACTTCCCCCCTTTAATGATTTCTGCAGGGAAGTACTTAAAAATAAAAAGGCTTCCAGGGTTTTAGACATAAGTGAGTTGCAAGTTGCGAATGAGTCAGGAAGGGAGTGAATGAATATGCCAGTGATTGAATGAACTTATCTAGAATATTAAGTGAGGGATACAAGTTAGAGTGAGATAGTTGAATGAATGGATTAATGGGGCGACAGGGAGTTTGAATGGGTGTTAAAATGCATGATTTAGAATGAGAATTAGGAAGGGTGTGTGAAAAGACTCGCGTAGCCCGCTGGCAAGGTCAGCGACGTGAAACGAGGATTGCCTGCAACTATTGTTGTAGGTAATGAGCCCACGTAGAGCTCGGAAATGCGTTTCCTTAATCTGCGAGAATAGCCTAAAGACTGTCGAACGGATGATCGCACCGGATTTCGAGGAATCTACATCGAACGCGTACCTCGGGGTTGAGTAAGGCCCATTCGCGCCCAGCGCGAAACTCAACATTGGTGTTGGACTCGAGGTGGTTGTGGTGTTAAACAAGTCGACAAGCTAGAGTCGCATCTCCCGGTGAGGGACTTGCAGAGACGTATCCTTGCAAGAAATCACCATCTGGCCCAACCAGAAAACAAACCGTCCCGAAAGGGAAGGGGGTGCGGCCGCAAGGCTTAGGCACTCCAAAGGCACAGTGCAGTAGACACAGACTCCATGTCCCTATCTAGCAGTTAATTCTCTGTGAACATTCGAAGCGAGTAGACGAATTTTCCGCGAGCGGAGTGTAAATTTGATCTTTGGAGGGTTATTTGAGTGCCATATTTGTTTTGTCGCGTTATGTGGTGAAGCTTGAGCGCGGACCGTGTTTTAAGGTGCCGCGACGACTAAATTCGAGTTTGAAAAAAACCGTTACGATTCGTTCTGTTTTGGAATTTTCCATACATTACGAACTCATTAACTGCGGGAATTGAAGTGCGAAGTGGACGAAAAGTGGCAAGTGCCGTGAGAATAAGGTGAATTTTGATGAAAAAGTGTCTTCGTGGAAAATTTCCAACTTTTGGGAAAAACCGTCACGATTTGCTTTTGTTTTGGAAATTTTCCATACATTTCGAATTCGTTAACGCGAGTGCACGTGCGAATTGGAGTGCGAAGTGCACCAAAAGTTGCAAGTGCAGTGAGAACAAGATGAACTTTCGTAAAAAAAAAGTGGGGTTGTGGAAAATTTTCAACTTCTTAAAGAAAGCCTTTACAATCGGCTTTTGTTCTGGGAATTTTCCACTGGGAGGAATTGAACGAAAGTGGACTTTTTGGACCAGAAGGAGCATTCGTGGGCGTAATTAAAGTACTGGAGTGGGTACTCTGTGGACGGAGCTCGGACCTGCGACCCAGAGTAGGCAGATAAGTGCTACCATTCTCTCAGGGTTAGGGTTGTCGTAACTAAAAGGTGATCCTAGAGTGAAAGTGTCTGAGCAAAAGTTGCTTGTATTAAAGAGTGGGGATTGAAGTTATCCAGAAACGAGAGAAAAGTGTTACCGTTCTGGTGATATTGGGGTTGCCGTACTCAAAAATTTTCTCTAGAGCAAAGGTTACTAAGGCAAAGTTGTTCGTCTCGGTGGATAGGCTTAGTAGCCACCCAGGTTTGAAAAAAGGGTAGCCGTCCTCGGTAAATTGGGGTTACCGCAACGGGGAAAAGTAGAAATTTTAAAAATGTTGGTGGAAGCAGGGATTTCGAAGGCCGTTATGAACGACTTCCGGAAAACGAAAGGGGATAAATCCCTTGTGCGAAAGCGACAAAAGGTCTAACTGAAAACGATTAAGGAAGCGATGATCGAAGCTATGGCGAACATGGCAGAGGGGAGCGGCCAGAGGCCGCAAAACTTGAAGGAAGAGAGAGGCCCCGCAATGGATGTATCCAGTGGCTCCGAGGAGGATCTGGATAGGTTCGTTAGAGAGCCTGGGCTCAACAAAGGGGGTAGCGGTCCACTGACGAGGGCTGGATTTCAGGATGATATCCTGAGCGAATCTAGTGATAGTGCTGAAGAGGAGACAGTGGAGAAGGGAAAGTAGGGTGAAGGAACTTGGGAGCAAGAAGCGTCGGGTAACGACGCCGGAACAACCCAGCAAGGGAGCGGCGGAAAAACGACGGGCCGAGGGAACATTCGATGAGATGATCAAAGCCGTCAAAGAAATTAGAGAAATCTACCTGAGCAAGCGGTGCAACGTCGATAAAGAGGCGACCGCTGCAATCTTGCAGCAGGTACAAAACTTGCAGAAGATTTGCGTTCCTCCACTAGAGAAGAATGGTGATCTGAGGGAGCAAAGGGCTGCAGGACAAGCAGCGAAAGTGATGCGACCGATTGGGGTCAAACCAGCGGTAGTTATCCAGCGAGCTGTACCTACCGCTGAGAAACGGGTACCGACGACCTTTACGGAGGTTGCTGCCATGAAAGCGTCGCCGAAAACAAGGGCAATTGAGGCCATAAGCAGGAAGAAGAAGGAGGTATTCGCAGCTAGGATAACTGCAACCGATAAAGAAGTCGACGTAAGGAAGGCTCTCCAGCATTCGATAAACCCTGCCGCACAAGGGATAAAAAGGCGTGAGCAGCACACCAAATAACGGGGTCATAACGGGGAATAGGGATGCGCCGACAGTGCATTGGGTCTTCGAGGTGCAGCCAAGTACCAGAAGGAACCTTCTTGAAAGGGGTAGGGTTTATGTTGGGTGGATGTCCCATAGAGTGGAGGACTACCTGGACACCTCCCGCTGCTACAAATGCCTGCAGTATGAGCATGTAGCTCGCAATTGCACCGAGAAGGAAGTTTCCCCACATTGTGGGCAAGAGGACCATTCGTACAGAGACTGTACGAATAAATATAAAGCTGCTAACTGTGCAAATTGCACGAAGGCAAGAAAGCAGAACACGGCGCATGCTGCCAACAGCGCAAGCTGCCCGCATCAGAAGGCCTCGTTGGAATGGAGGGTTATGCGAACTAACTACGCATGTTAAGAATCCACCAGCTTAATATGCAGGGTTGAAGGACAGTGTCAAGTGAGGTGGCAAACCTCATTAGGAAAAACAAAGTAGACATAGTGTTGGCACAGGAGCCATACGTCTACAGAGGAAAAGTTTCCTGCCTTGGCAGCATAGCAACGGTCATTGCAAGTAGCGACACGAAATGCAAAGCAGCGGTCCTATAGAGAAAAGACCGAATAACTGCGCTTAAAATGAGCCACTTAAGTGACTCACACTGCGTGATACTGCAGGCAACAGGAGGGTTTGGGAGTATACACTTTATCAGTTTATACTTCCAGAACGCCAACAAAATAGAACCGGGGATACAAACTATGGAAAAGGCATTGGACATTATAGGTGATAAACCTATTATCATTGCCATAGATTCCAGTGCGATCTCGCCCTTGTGGGACCCGGTATGTGGCAGGAGACATCAGAACGATAGAAGATTGGCAAGAGGGGGGAAATTAGAGGAAGCAATTGCAAGGAGAGGGCTTATTATCCTGAATAAAACCAGCGGGCTTCCGATATATCGAGGTTAGGTTCCGGGTAGTGAATCTTATATTGATGTAACTCCCTCAGGGATCGTCAACGATCCTTCATGGGTCGTTTACGATACGGGAAGTGGCGTCCCCGAGGTGCCCGAGCAAGTAGTTCTGACCCCCTAGCTGGCATAATACTTGCGTCCTAGGTAGTAGCCTCGAGAAAGTTTCTCGGTGAAGAGCGAACTGCTAATGACCGATACACGCCGCGACACACTGGGAGTCCCCGGAGCCGTCGGCAACTCCCTGTCGACGTCGATGGGGTGATGTGAGCCTAGCTCTGCCAAGGTGGTAGTTGTGGCGCGTATCAGAAGCCAGCCCCTTCGGGACCCTGGTCGGGTGGTGTGCATTGAACCGGTGTTAGTAGACCGCGTTGCCCCGAGCGAACGCTGATCCGTCCGTGAATTCCGGGATCTGCTAAGCGTGGGTCAGGCCTCAGGGAACTGTGGTAGGGGCTGTGTCCCCGAGAGTATACCCGTTCCTGACTATTGCGGCCTGTTCCCTTGCACACGATGCGCTGGTGAACAATTCAAATGGAGAATAAAAACGAAAGAAGCGAGGAGCTAGTGGAAATGGAGAGTGAGCTGCCTGCGTTTATTCGCAGCACGAAAATGCGGCGTTCGGCCCAGCGCCCAGCGAAGGACGCAACAAGGGCTGAAATACCCGACGAGACATCGGGACGCGCAGACGGAGAGAAGGACTTGGAAAGTGATGCGGAACCTGCAACACAGATAGGAACCCAGACCATACCGTACAGTGCTGTAATTGGGGAAAGAGCCACAGTGGAAACTGCCGAAACTAATAAAATGGTTCCGAATGTAAGCCGAGTGGGAGGACTGTCGATGCACGGCAGTTGTGAAGCACATGCGATCTTCGACGTTCCTTCAGAAAAACGTAGGTAAGGGGGTGAAAAACGCCACCCCAGCGATCTTTCCGTATATGGAACGTCGCAAAAGTGAACACCGGGAAGTTTGTCGAAACTCTGGGAACAGGTGGGGCCACGCTGAAGGGTACTGCTGGAGGCGGTGGCGCCGCTGCTGACACTGTCGTCAATTCAGTTATGAACCTGATAACGACGGTCTGCGGAGCCTCCATGCCCAGGAAGACATCGAGGCACGGCAAACCTTGCATGTATTGGTGGACAGTGGAAATCGCAGAGCTCCGGAAGGGGTGTCACAGGCTCCGCCGCTTAACACAATGTCTAGGGGACCGGGAGGAGCCATGTACCATGATGATGGAGTACAAATCAGCCAAGACTCCGCAGCGCAATAAACAAGAGCCAAGCTCGCTGCTGGCAAGATCTGATAGACGAGGTGAATGGGGATCCGTGGGGACTCGGTTACAAACTTGTAACCCGCAAAATCGGGGCTCTGCGGAAACCCTGTTCACTTAAGGCCGAGCAGATGGACCGCATTGTGAGGGCACTCTTCCCTGCACACCCCGTATGGGATGGTGACGTCGGCGCGGAGAGCGCAGAGGACTGTCCACTTTTCTCTGTAAAAGAGTTAGAACAGGCAGTCCTCTCTACGAGAAATAAGAAGGCGCCATGACCCGATGGTATTCCAGCAGAGGTGTACAAACTGGTATTCCAACACCGGCCAGACCTACTGCTCGGCGCATTCAACGCTTGCCTGAAAGAGGGCATTTTCCCTGCTCGTTGGAAAGTTGCGAGGCTTGCGCTGATCCCTAAAGGGAAAGGCGATCCCAAACTGCCGTCTTCATACCGCCCACTATGTATGCTTGATACTGCTGGGAAATTGCTCGAAAAGCTCATCAGAGATAGACTACGCTACGCGCTGCCGGAAATTTATCTCCCCGGCAGTTTGGTTTCAGGGCAGGGAGATCGACAATTGATGCTCTCATGCATGTCGTGGACGCCGTTCGACGAGCAGAGGCACATAGCCGCCGAACTCGACGGGTAGTGCTCCTCGTAACGCTTGACGTCAGAAACGCCTTCAATTCCGTAAGATGGAGAGACATTCTAGGCACCCTAGACAATACCTTCAACGTGCCGAACTGTCTCTTACGGATTTTGAGGAACTATCTGAGGAACCGCTCCCTGCTCTATGAAACACTAGAGGGTCAAAGGTGGATGGAGGTCACGTCGGGGGTTGCACAGAGATCCATCCTAAGGCCGGATCTCTGGAACGCCACCTATGACAGTTTGCTTAAACTCGACATGCCATAAGAGTCGCGCCTGGTCGGCTACGCAGATGATGTCGCAGCGCTTGTTGCTGGACGCATTGTCGAACAGGCTTAAAGCAGACTTGGCTATTGATGCGACGGGTAAGCGGATGGATGACTACTCATGGTTTCAACCTTGCACTGGAAAAAACCGAAGTAGTCATCCTTACTAAGAAGAGAATTCCGACCCTGCGTCCCATATCATTCGGCGAGTCGATAATCGAGTCAAAATCAGCGGTAAAGTACCTCGGGTTGACTTTTGACTCAAATATGAGCTTTTCTGAGCAAATCCAAGCAGCAGGAAACAAAGCTTGGGTTGGAGTTTCGGCGTTAAGTAGCCTAATGGCAAACATTGGGGGTCCTACGTCTAGTAGGCGACGTCTCCTGATGAGCTCAACGCAGTCTGCCCTGCTTTACGGTGCAGAGGTATGAGCTGGCGCTCTTAACAAGGAGGTATATCGTAGGCGCCTCGCGAAAGTACAGAGGCGGGGAGCTTTACGGGTGGCGTCTGCGTACCGCACAGTCTCTGAACCGACCGTGATGGTGATCGCGGGAGTTATCCCCGTTGCCCTTCTTGCTAGGGAGCGTCAGGCCATATACAAGCGCAAGGGAGATGAGCCAAGGGAGGTGGTTGATCGTGAAGAACAGCAACACACTCTAGACCAGTGGCAGCTCTCTTGGCAAAATGAAACTAGAGGCAGATGGACTGCGCGGCTCATCGGCAACTTAGGTAAGTGGCTGAATCGGAAGCATAGTGAGACTGACTATTTCCTTACCCAATTTTTAAGTGGGCATGGAAATTTCCAGTCCTACCTGCACAAGATTGGAGAGGCGCGTTCTCCGCATTGTGTGTTTTGCAATGGAGGTGTGGATGATGCCCACCACACTTTTTTCTCATGTGGAAGGTGGGATGGGGTCCGTCAGCAGCTCCATTTAAACACAGGGGATCCCTCTCCAGACAACATTGTGGAAGAGATGCTGAGGACTGCTGACAGCTGGAGCCGTGTTGCCCATTACGTTCGGGCCCTTCCCGTCGCTAAGAAGATAGAACTGGACCAGTGGAGGAGCCGGACGGCAGGGGGTTCCTTGAACTGACAGTTCCCTTCCTCCTCTCCCCTCCCGTTGGTGAAAGGAATTCCCTGATTTGAAGGCTTCGCAAGGCGGGAGAGTTCGGGGGCTGGCCCGAAGTAATGTGACAAACAGTTCCAGGCTAGCTCTCTGACGATGGAGAGGTGTTTAGTTGGTAGTCCGACGACGTACCGAATCGGGAGTCCAACACTGTGTGCGTAAATGCATTCACCTACCCTACCCAAAAAAAAAAAAAAAACAAATATTGATGTAACTCTGGTCACACCGGGCTTGACTCCCAGATTGGTAAAGGAATGGAGGATGGTAGACAGCCTTACATTCAGCGATCATAATGTAATTGAAATTACTCTACGCAGGGATGAAATGCGCCCAGTGCAACCCAATAAAAGGCCTAGGTTTAACACCAGTGCTAAGTGCGAAAAGTTCGAACGAGAACTGAGGAGCACAGCGGAGAGCGCCCATGGAGCTACTATGAACTGTAGGATTAGAGCTGAAATGTTCGCTGAGGAAATTCAGAAATGCATAATTGAAACCAGTGAGAAGGCAATTAATCGGAAAAAATCCGAAGCGGAAACATACCAGGCTGGAGCGGGAAAGTTTCAAAGCTAAAAGGCGATTTCAACAGGGCGAGAAGAAAGGCTAGAAAGCTAGGGATACTGCCGACTGGGACGCTAAGCTGCATTTATTTAGGCTTTCTCGTAAAGCACATAAAGACGAACTACGCAAGTCCAACCAAAAGAGTTGGACGGAGTTCCAAATTGGGAACGAAAGTCCATGGGAAATTCCGTACAGGTCAGCCATGGGGAGGCTCCGTAGGGAAGAACCCCTCGGTGCAATTAACACCGTGGGAGGGAAAACGGGAAATTGGGTAGACACTGCAAGAGCCATGCTGGATGGATTCTTCCCTGATGAAGAGCCAGAAATGGACACGGAAACTCAGCGTGCCCTCAGGCAATCCATCAGGAGAGCTCTTAAGCACCGTAATGAAAATGAGGGAGAAAGCGCTGAAAGTGAACGGCCATTCGAAATGGCGGAGCTGCTAAACGCGGCTAACCGCTTCCGAAATGGGAAAGCACTAGGGGCAGATCAGATTGAGGTTGAAATCTTGAAGCGTGCAATTTTGGCAGTCCCTCACGAGCAAATGTATAGCATGCCATCTTCGAAGTGAACCACATTGTGCGGGACACTGACAAGTCGTATGTCTTGGCAATTACCTTCGATATTGAAGGAGCCTTTGACCACTTTGGTGGCCAGCGGTGCTGAAAGAGCTGGATGTGAGGGGGTATGCACCTGCACTGTATGGGCTCATTTATAGCTACCTTCGAAATCGGAGAGTAGCGATAGAAGAAAATTTTCAGAGGGAAGAGAAAATAGTCACCAAGGGTTGCTCACAGGGGTCCATACTTGGGCCAAGTCTGTGGAACCTAGTGTTTGACGGATTGATAATTCGGTTATCCGGTTGAAGGAGGGGTCTTCAACGAGAGGTTGTCTGAGGGTAGGAAAAAAAAAGGAAGGCTGCGAGACGCCATCTTGAAGAAATGGCAGAGGGAATGGGATATTAGCGAAAAGGGAAGAATAACGAAATGTTTCTTCCTAGATGTCGCAAAGAGAGTTAAGATGAAATGGCTCCATATCAACCATTATGTGTGTCAATTCCTTACAGGACGCGGGGATTTTAAGAGCAAACTAGCTCAGTTTGGACTCAGCAGAGGCAGCGACCGCGACTGCGGTGAGGAAGAGACTGTGCTATTTGAATGTCCCACATACGAGGATGAGCGTAATAGGGTGGACATTAGATGTAGGAGGGAGTTTGGGAAATGGCCTGTTGGGGGAGAAAGACTTCCCCCTTTAATGATGTCTGCAGGGAAGTACTTAAAAATAAAAAGGCTTCCAGGGTGTTAGACATAAGTGAGTTGCAAGTTGCGAATGAGTCAGGTAGGGAGTGAATGAATATGCCAGTGATTGAATGAACTTATCTAGAATATTAAGTGAGGGATACAAGTTAGAGTGAGATAGTTGAATGAATGGATTAATGGAGCCACAGGGAGTTTGAATGGGTGTTAAAATGAATGGTTTAGAATGAGAATTAGGAAGGGTGTGTGAAAAGACTCGCGTAGCCCGCTGGCAAGGTCAGCGACGTGAAACAAGCATTGCCTGCAACTATTGTTGTAGCCACGTAGAGCTCGGAAATGCGTTTCCTTAATCTACGAGAAAAGCCTAAAGGCTGTCGAACGGATGATCGCACCGGATGTCGAGGAATCTACATCGAACGCGCACCTCGGGGTTGAGTAAGGTTGTGATATGCCACCTTATGTGGTTGTTGCCAGTCCACTTGGCAATCCCTTACTCTTCTTTCTTTGTAAATTAGTTTATGGTTAGTCGGAGCAGCTAAATGCCAAAACTCCAGACTAACCAGGTATGGGAGCAGCAATTGCCTGAACTCCACAATGATCTAGTCAAGCAGTGTAAATTTTGGGAGCAGCAAATTGCCTGGACTCCACAGAATAAAACACGTTAGGCTTGTGTTCGATAGTTCCAACGAACTACGTATTTTTAATTCATCTTTCCTATTTTATACAATTTTTACCTATACTTAGTAGGCCGAATTTTAGATATTTTATTGTCCTGGTCTTTTATCAGGCAATTTACATTGTCAATTGATATTATGCTATATGGACCTTCAGACAATGGGTCTAGTTTTCGTCTATTTTCGACGGATAACAAAACTTGATCTCCTATTTTCAATGATAATGGGTTAGATTTTCGGTCATTTTGGTTTTTTGTCTTTTTCTTTGCTTTTTCTAGAAGTTTTTTATACATTCTTCTCCGTCCAATGTGTCCTGCTGTTGGAGTAGAGTGATTGTTATGCAATACTTCTATTATTTTCGATTTGTCCGTTATTGTAATTAGTGGTTTGTATATTTGGATATCCGTGTTTTTTCAAAGTATGATTCGCTAGCGTTTTAAATGCGGTTGTATTTAATATAGCGAATAATTCACTTTCGGCTGATAGTTTCAGAGTGTTGATCTGAAACCTATTATTTAGATATTTTCCTGGGCTCTGGGTGTGTGCCTTGGGTGAGGGTGCCTTTGGAACCTTTGGGTTTGCGACTTGGGAACTGGGTGTTGCTGTGTGTGTGGGGGCCTGTGCTTTGTCTGGGGTCGTGTCTTGGGGATATTAAGCTCTATTGCTGTTTCTCTTGTTTTGCTATGTGTCTCGAATATGTTTTGCTCTTTTTCCGAGATAGCGATCTTTTTCAAGTGTTTTTGGGGAGTGTGAAGTTGTTTGTGTGCCTTTATTGGGTATCGATCTTTTTGGTGTGCTTTTTGTGGGTTATTAAGCTGGTTTGGTGTGTATATGAGATAGCGATGTTTTCCGAGTGCTTTCTGGGGAGTGTCAAGTTGTTTGTGTGGCTTTGTAGGGGGTATCGATCTTTTTGGTGTGCTTTTTGATTTATTAAGCTGTTTTGATGTATTTGCCTGGGTATCGGTCTTTGCGGTGAGTGTCTTGGTTGAAGTGGGGTCTGTGGGGTTCACGGCGGGCGGCTAAGGTGTGGGCTTTAGGTGGTAGGCTTCGCCGCGGGCTTGAGGCGGTTGGCTGGCCGATGCAGAGTTTGCGGTTATCATTGCTGACTTGGGACTTGGGATTAAGTTTAAATGAAAAAGTTCGTTAAAGTTCAAATATTTATTTTATTATACTTATTTACACATACATCATTCAATATTCTTTAGAATTAACAATATTTCATTTATTTATATATATTTCTCGATATCAAACAATGACTCTAGAAATTTATTTCACAGTATAACGTAAAAATTTCATATATAAATTATGAAATTCGTTACAAATCGGGTGGTGATGTTATTTAAAATTCTTATAAAACTATTTCACAATATTATTCGACATTTTGAATATTACTTTAAATTACAGTGCATAAGCAGAATAATTATTATTTTGAATAAATTTTATTTTGAAATAATTGTGTTCCTGCACATCCACTCCTTCGAAAACGAAATAGTGTTCCTGTATAGCGTTCAGCTCATCGACCTGCTTCTGACTACGAATCATTTCGGAGAAGCGAGGGGGTAAGAAAACAAAATTGTTATTACTAAAATGGACTATCAAACGCTGTCCAAATTTAGTTTTAACAAGCTTGAATTCGGTGATGAGATATTTTTTACCCACCTCTAAACTGAATATTGACACATAGGTCTGGGGTAACGTTTCGCTGACATTGTGCAGGATTTCGATGGTATTCTAAGGAAACAAATAATAAAATGTTGTAAAATATTTTCCAAAGTAAATCAAGAAAATTGTTCTAGCGACCCAAACTTGAAGTTGGCGCTCGGTTCTCTTGGGCGCATCGAATTTTATTTTAAAACCAATTTACAATCGAAATGGAAGAAATATTAGCGACATAAGATATTACGATCATGAAGACAGGTTGCCCGTCAAAAAAAAAAAAACAGTGCTTATGCTTATCTCTTGGTTCTTTGAGTTATCCAGTGCAATTTTTTTGATATTTTTATATTCTCTGAAAGCAATTACCCGACATCTGCAATTTCATAATTCCATGCAATCAAATGCTTGGGAATAATATACTTGTCTTATGGTTTATATTATACTTACCAGCATGCTTACCAACAAAAAGGGAATTGCATATGCTTCCGCCTTGATTTATTGATTGATGCGAAATGATGCATAAAAAAAAATGCAATGGACTAAGATACTGCGATCATGATGATGTGTGACTTGTGAATAAGAAAAAATACGCATGCATATGCATTGATTAATCCGGTGCAGTTTTATATTTTTATGTTCCCTGAAAACAATTACCCGACATCTGTAATTTCATTATTCCATGCAACCAAATGCTTGGGAATAATATACTTGTCTTATGGTTGCAAGCGCAATGTTGACCACATTGCCTCCTAGTGTACCGTTACGGTCTTGAATGAAGTGCTCCAACACACTTCAAGGCCCTGATCCAACATGGATTGTTGCGCCAACGATTATTATTATTATGGTTTATATTATACATTTCGCATGTTGGGTAAAACAAAAAAAAAAACTGTATGGAACCATTGCGATCATGGAGATATGCATAAGTTGCTTACCAACAAAAAGGGAATTGCATATGCTTCCGCCTTGATTTATTGATTGATTGATTGATGCGAAATGATGCATAAAAATGCAATGGATTAAGATACTGCGATCATGATGATGTGTTACTTGTGAACAAGAAAAATACGCATGCATATGCCTTGATTTATCCGGTGCAGTTTTATGATATTTTTATGTTCACTGAAATTAATTACCCAGCATCAGCGAATGTAAATTCCTTACAATTTCATTTGTCTGTTGATTTATTGCAATATTTCCCATGAAAAAATACACGGAACCAAGAGATTGCGATAATGATGATGTGTTACTAGTGAACAAGAAAAATACGCATGCATATGCCTTGATTTATCCGGTGCAGTTTTATGATAAATAGTACAAATATCAAGTGGAAAATCCACAGAAATTTTGAAACGATCAGGAAGGAAGGTAGCATTGGGGTAAGAGTCTTTTGTAAATTTTTTTTCAACAATTATTAACAGGTTTTCTAATTTCATTTCAGATTCAGATAAAACGAATAATAAAATAAAGAACCAGTACCGTTGGCTTATTAGCTAAGGTATTTGATAATGAGCTTTTCAGCTCTTTCAAAATAAAAAAAGTAAAATATAAAAGAAGCATACAGTAAAACAAAATTTTCTAAAAATGTCTTTCACTTTTAATTTAATTCAGCTGTTACAAAATTCTGTTGCTTTGGGTAAAGGGTTTTGCTTTGAGGTGATGAACACTGTTATTAGTTACTTGGAGAAACAAAAAGTTTCAATAACAGTGCAAGAAAAGAATTCATTTTTCAATATTCTTCTTGAATGTTCCAAGGAGTTTAAAATAAATCAGGATGACGTAGTTTTTCATAAATTTTTCAAAATTATAGATGAGTGTGTAAAATTGTCAGATTGTTCAACTATACGCAATATGTCTAATGGATCGGCAGCTTCCACTTCATCGATATGTGTTGCTACTGCTGTTATGAATGCGCATAGTAAAAGCAACTCAGACTTAAAGTTTTCTAATCAAAATTATCAAGTCGGATCAGGATTAATAGAAAAAATCGAAATAATTTCAAAAAAAGTGACCAACTTTAAGAAATTTAATGTTAAAGGGGCGAAAATGGTTTTTCGTCTGAATGAGTTTAAAGGTCCTGAAGAAAATATTTTGCAAGGTCTTAGAAATACCTTTAACGAAATTGTTAATGAAATCGTGAAAAACTCTATTGAGGGTAGTAAAATTTCAATGTATATTTCATTGCCAAACTCACCGCATGTGAAACCTATATGGTCAAGTTTAAGACCTGTAAGTGAGCTAAATGGCGAACACATTCTGTCATTAATATCAAGTATTAATCAAGTGAATTCAACATTTCGTTCAGATGATATTATAGAGATTGATGCAAACATCGTCAATTTTCCATTTAGGGAAGGGAAGAATAAATGCAAAGTCAGAAGTGAAGATGAAAGAGCATACGGCTTTAAGAGAATTAAATTACAAGAATGAAAAGAGAAGAATAATAAATATAAATAGGGATGCTTCTTTTATTTTTTAGTATTCTGATGGCAGACTCGAAAAAGATAGTGCAATACATTACGGAATCTAACAAAAAGTCGGTTATTGTTGATGTCCAGTTTGTAGTTGGTAACAATAAGCAAATGTTTGTAAAAGAACTAGTTACATTGAACACTGACTCCATTAACCCAGTTTTGTATCATTTCAAACCTCCATTTCCGAAGGAAGAACTTAACCCAAATAGTGCATGGCAATCAGATTATAATTATAAATTCATAAATGGATTAACGTGGTCGAATGGCGTCATTGATTATAATCATTTACCAGAAATTTTATCAACCCTAGAAGGTTCAGTAATATATCTAAAAGGAGAAGAGAAAGCAAAAGTTTTGAAAAAATACCTTAAAGACGTTGAAATTATTCAGGCAGATATCCCCAAACTCGGTCTTTTAAAAAAGTATAAAACAAATTGTATACTATATGGGGAATCACCAAATGTTAGATGTGCTTTAGAAAATACTGTGAATATGTATGTGTATCTGCTGAAAAATAAAATCATTGAATAAAACAGAAAATATTGTCTTTTATTTAATATGCTCTTTTATTTCTTTATAAACACAAAGTATTCAACAGTACATTAGCGCTACAAAATATTGCAATTTCATAAAAAAGTCTGGAATAATTAACATGAACGTAAGATGCTCTCGATGGTATAAAGAAATCTTCGTCTGGCAGTTTGATGGTGTTTTTCTCTCGGCATTTTGTGACGTATCCATTATAGTATTCTTTCACGCTCTCTGATGCACTGTTGTTGTGGTACATAACAATATTGAAGAATCGCATCATCTCATATAGCTTCAAAAGTTCAAGTGTCTGCGATTGGATACTGCCCTCACCCACTGGAATTTTGCATTTTTTCGAAAGCCCAAACTGATTTTCCGGTAAAAATTCGCCTGTTTCCTCTTTAAGCTTGTTTATATGATCGAAAACTGCACACCATCCTGAATAATTTGTCGATACTGGAAACCGTCCATGAAGATGAAAAATGATTTTGGCTTCAAAGTTTGAAAGATCAAAACCAAGCACGATTTTTCGGTTCTGACATCCATCCAAGTAATGGGTGTAATTTAACAGCACTTGTTCTCCCGGCACTGCAGATTTTCTTTCTTTCATCGTTTTGGTCGTTGTTTTTTTCTCACTTTTTAACTTCTTGGTATCAGGCTTCATCGTGAACAAATGTGGTTGCGAAACTGGATGTAAAATATATCGTTTCGGGTTTTTATACTTAGTTTTCATCTCGATGAGTACATAGATTTCCTCCTGCTATATATGCACATGATTCTTTAAATACACTTTTCTGTATAAAGTAACAACCTTAGCGTCATTTCAAGTGAAATCATATGATGAAAATTGGTTTAGAAAATTTCTAAGACTTCGTCCCTTACAACGCCAGTAAAGATACATACAACAGTAATACCCACAAGTGGATGCAAACGCACTTTGTAATCGTTTCTTATTATTTATAAATACGGACGAATTAGTCATGAGAAACTTTTGAAAAAATTTATTTACTGGGTAACCTCCAAATGAATCAAAGTACCCCGCAGGTCCTTTTTTCGGAATGAAGAATGCAACCCAATGAGTTCCATTTTTGTAAGAAGGATCTGTATTAGCTATTACACATGCCGGTCTTTTAACTCGCTTCGGTAAATAATTACATGGAAAAACGCCTTTGAAGAATCTTGATGGTATTTTGTTCGTTCTGAGTGTTCTGTTTAGTTCAATCGTGTTCATTCCTGTTCAGAAAAGTTGCAAGCTTCAATATTAATAATTTTCGAGTGCGATGTTACATAGTGCTTTATAAATTCCTTTGCACCATCATCTTGAACAAATACCGTAGTAAATTTCGCCAATGTTTTTATAACGTCTTCATCCAACCGTCTCAGCTCCAAGTTGCCGCATCTTCCCAATTGTTCCACACCTTCTACATTGCTTGTTGTAGTAGGATATCTAAAGGTGATCTCTCTGGTGAACAACTTATTATCCGCAGTAATACCAGCGAACGACACCTTTTTAAAGAAAGCTAAATCACCTCCAGGGAGATAGTCAACATTCACTAAACAGCTCATTTCGACTTTTTAATAAATGTGGAAGAATGTCGGAATGTCGGCACTATATATAGATTTTAATAGCTTGTGAAAACATTCCGAGCCTTGTCTATCTCGATACTGCTGTCATACTCTGCGTAAACAACGCAGGTGACGCTTTTCTTTAGAGCGTCTTTGAATCGCCCCTCGATCCTAATCGTGCCCTGGTTGAGTAGACTTCCACATGTTGAATTGTAAGAATTGTCCGGAGTGAGATCAAACGCCAACAAGAACGCTCCATTATCGAAGAATTTTTTTGATATTTGATGATCCTTGTCGGAATAATGTATTCCAGTACCCTTGAACAAGCTCAGATATCCTCGCGTACTAATGGGAGTTTCATTTGAAAAGTCAAACTCTAGAGGTTGGTTCGGTACTTGTACTCCATTGACTGATAAATTGAACCTTGTCAGATTATTGTGTTTAAAGTTGTATGAATTTTTCGACCGTTTTCCTGTATATGCCTCATTGTCTACCATACCAAACACTAGCAAGTTAGGTAATTGTCCAATGACCACATTATCGAGTGAAAGTGAAAATGTGTTTGCAGGTAGAGTATATGTCTTCACTTCTACACGTTTATATGGATATATTGCATTAGATCTTTAGAGAACACTTTCATGCGCAAGTAAGATGTTCGGATTGACAGTTACATGGTTCATGTACATTGTCGCCTCTATAATTTTGATTAGTGATGGCTGAACGTCGTCTTTACAATGCAAGTAAAATTCGGGTTTTTCTAGCGAAAAAATGACACGCAAATCTACCCCGTTGATTAGCAACTTATCTTGATTTAAGATATCTCCATGAACTTTTCCCATAAACTCCACCACATTGCTGTGTGCAAGCAATTTGGATCTTTTATTATATCCTTGGTTTGAATCAGATGGCTTGCCACTTTCAACTATGTCCATCTCATTCTCATCGAAATACCATCCGACAGACTCTAAATGGGTTTCGGCGGTATTCTTACCATAATTTAGCATATTTTCAATATACGCTCTGTATTGGTAATTGTGGTCAGTTTGCGCTATTGGCCTACCATTTAACTGTATTGTACATTGTCTGAACAACGAATGCAGAACATTATTGACAACTCCAATTGGTGGAGCACCTTTATCGTACAATTCCTCTTTCCCATCTTTTGCTTTTTTAGTCGAAGATATATGCTAGACAGATCGCGGTATGTATCGCCATGACCTAACGACACAAATTCTAAAACGGTAGAGTTATCTAATGAAGCTATGGGCTTGTATGCTACTTCCTCTGTTTTTAAAATATTACTTTGAATTGGCGAACTTGAGAAAAGATCTAATTCAGACTTCATGCACTCTTTGTACGACATTTCTACTTATCAAAAATGTCTATCACACGTTTACGTATCTGCTTTTTGCGTGGTTTGCCTTGCTTTGAAGACGGAGATTTTTTAACAGCTTTTCTTCCTTTAGAATACCTCCTGCGTTTAAACTTCGAAATCGATCTTGATTTCTTCGTCTCAAAGGGATTGGGTCTTTTTCGAGATGAATGATTATTAATAACAACATTATGTAAACCTCTGAAGAGTTTATTTATACCTTTCTGGGTTAGCTTCCGGGCAGCAGTTTTAGCCTGCCTCTTTGGAATGGTCTTAATCCGCTTACTTCCTACTTCTGATAGTATTGCCTTACCAGTTTTTACTGCTTGTTGTTTTAAGGTTGTAGCTCCTGCCGAGACCAGCGGGCTTGCGTGTCGCACTAAACCTCTAAAGAAACTCCCAACACCTCCACCATGCTGACTAATATCTGGTGATCGATATAAATTCTGAATTGAGGAATTCCCGCCGCTCTGGATTAGGTAATAACGTGTGAAATAGGAATCCATGTCTGTGACAATTCAAACTCCTTAAGTCTTCTAATCAGAGTATAGCTGGTTGACATCCAGACAGTATATTTATACTTTATCGACGTTTGAAATGCAACATGAGGTATGATGGAGCCTCGCTTGCACGGAATTCAATCAATTCCCCTTGCTGTTTAGTTACTTCCACAGAAATACTTTCAATAAAAGTTTTTGCGATTGGATGATATTCTATATGTTCAAATCTTAACAATTTCCCACACTCTTTCAGTGGTATTACACGTAGGCATCGTACGAATCTATCACCCACCATTGTCGGTCTTACAATGTCACTGGAGATAAAAGCCATTCCTCCATTACTATATTTGCTAGATACAGTAGGCGACTTTTCTGAAGTACTCTTCGATATTCCCCCAACTTTTTTATCCAAATATCGAATTTCATCTAGTATCATTGAAAGTTCTTTGCTAAAGCCTCTACCAGAATCAGAGGTTTTCTTGTCAAGCTTTCCACTAACTTCACCAATTAATTCATTAAGACTGCTAATTTTATTCATTATTGAGGTGTATTCTTCATGAATCTTTTCAGATGATGCGGTTTTTTCATCCGGGAGCCTTTCCATTATACGATGAATATCGCTTTCCATTGTTTTAACCTTCTCTAATAATATTGCACTGTCAGTATTTGGAATCTTGCTAAGAGATTCAGTGGATGGTGGCGGCAAAGTTGCATCTAAAACAATAATGGATTCTAAACTGTCATACATTCTTCGTTTCCTTGGGATTTGACCTATAATCACATCAATGAAGTGTTCAATAGAGGGATATGTATAGCTTTTCAAAATAACTTTCTCTACAGCAGTGTCGGATTGTTTTATGTTTAGTGTAAATTCAGTCGGAAGAGCCTCGTAAGAAGCTTCAGCTATGACTTTATCTATTATATTAAATCAGCCTCTACACGTTTCCACATTTTCTCTTTTACTCTGGTGATCCCCCGATTACTTAGATCAGGAGGATCTATTCTGGTTAGAAAAGAGTAAAGCAACGCTGTAAAATCAATTGATCCATCTTTATTGCTTATCTCTTTGAGCTGCTTTTCCGTCCAGTTAAGTGAACCATGAAAGTCATCAAAGTCCAGTACAATTCGCAAAGCTATAGGATCAGCTTTAGTTATTTCTGGTACTCTTCTTACCACTTTCCTCAATTGACTCGCCGGGAAATCTTTTTGTGCTCACCTTTTGCACTGGCAATGCTACTTCTGTGATTCCTACACACCAGGTATCGTTTAGTTTACACAATCTTGGTAATATATTTCGAAAACGCGCGTGTGTGTTATCAGGGTAAAAGAGCAACGAACTATTACTTAGGAGGGAAATATAAAAGTCATCGCTTTCGATATCGACGGGCATCTTTATCACTTTATATCCTTTCCCAATCAAAATCCGGTACACTAGCGGCTCGCTCCTTTCTACCTTTCAAACGTTCACTTTGCCTTGCAGTTTTTTTCACTGGAAAAGATATTTCATATTGACCAGGATCTAGACGTGAAGGTTTTAATGTAGTCTTTTTGACAGCACCTGTTTGCTTCCTTTTATACCCTTCCTCTTCTCTCTCCTCTAACTTCTCCATAGCTCTGGCAACTTCACCGGGACTCATGTCTATAGGAACTGTGTATTGAGTTATACCATCTTCAGCTGTTATTATCCTATAATCATCCGTGCCTGATCTACTTGTACTAGTTTGTGGCGCGGCAGGATTCGCAGCATTCGAAATTTATTTCGAATGTTGCGAGTGCGAGCGAATAGATGGCGCGGATCTATCCACTTTGCGTAGCACGCCACGGGAGTGGAAGATCGCAGAAAAGTGTGCCATGAGTTGTTGTCTAAAACGTAGTAGACACACAAAAAATTAATCTAATGCAGTAATTATGTTTTTCGTAAATGTCTCTGATTTGTAATATTAAGTTCGAATATATGAATAAATACTGAAGTCCTTTGAATTAAAAATAGGAAAACGGAAGTTGAGTCCGCCGACTAAGATTAGGTCAAATAACATGTATAACTAATTTAATAATAAATGTTAACTTAAATATTATAATAAATATAAGTAATGTTAAATACTTAATTGGTGACCCCGATATTTAAAAAACGACAAATTATCCGCCATCGCCGCCATTGGTGAAGCTCTATTGACGACAAAATTCGTCCGAGCAACACGGCAGAAATAGAACTTCCAAACACCGAGAAATCTATCAAAAACATCAGTAGACCGTACGGCAAGTGATTTTCACGCGTTCGCATCTACAGTTGAGTGTGGAGTGCCGTTGTAAACATCACGAAAACGTGTCGCATCTCCACATCCCGAGTCGGAGCAGAGGCAAGAAAAAACGCGAGAAAACCTTCTCTACACAGTGTACTGCGCGACACACGTCGGACCCTCTCCAGAAGTAGATTTTCACGCGACTTCCCGTACGCACGCCCTCCTGCACAACACCTTTCACGCACCGGACTAGTCATCATTGTCACAACGATCAACAACAGCAGCAAACGGCTGTCCCCGTCGCCGCCACCGCTGCCGTCCACAGTCGCCGCAACCACCACCGCTGCCATCACAGACGCAGCAGCTGTCACCGGTGCTGCCACAGACGCAGCAGCTGCCACCGCTGTCGCTACAGACGCCATCAACGCAGCCCCAGCCACCATCATTGCCGCAGCCACTTCCGCCGCCGGAATCGTCTCCACCATCGCCGCAGAGGTCGAAGCCGCCGCCGTCACTGCAGCCCTCGCCGTCAAGATCAGCGCAGCTGACCGACACCAGCATCACCGCTATCAGGCAGGTTGTTGTCTAAAACGTAGTAGACACACAAAAAATTAATCTAATGCAGTAATTATGTTTTTCGTAAATGTCTCTGATTTGTAATATTAAGTTCGAATATATGAATAAATACTGAAGTCCTTTGAATTAAAAATAGGAAAACGGAAGTTGAGTCCGCCGACTAAGATTAGGTCAAATAACATGTATAACTAATTTAATAATAAATGTTAACTTAAATATTATAATAAATATAAGTAATGTTAAATACTTAAAGTTTTCTGCATTTTCGGTTGCTGAAGATTTTTTGCAATACTACTTGCTGATAAACGTCGCTTAGCTGCAGGTGAAAGGGATTTTCTGGGTGGCGTTATTTCTTCAGCCTCTGCCTCAAAGTAATTCTCTCCCGTCAAGAACGGTTCCTTTTCTGGTGATGTCTGGGTTGATAAATCTTCTTTAAAAATCAATCTTGTCTGCGTCTGATTGTCTCGAAGACTTTCCTTTTTGCTCAAACCTCTACTAGCTACTGGAAAATCGCCTTTTAGCTCTGGAACATGTCTACCTCGTCGTTTGGTGTTTAAAAATTTTATTAGCTCATTTCTATAGCTATACCACTTATTCATATCAGGAAGGTTTTTATTCTTCAGTATTTTACTCATCGCCTTATCAAACAAAGTCTGATTGTTCGATTCTTCAATAACGTCTTTGAGGTTTTCGTATACCTCGGGTGATAATAGAAGCATTTTGTTAAGAACATTGTTTCTCTACATATTTGCTTTTAAATAACTGCTCCTATAGGACTTGAAAGTAGACTATCTAGTAATATGGGAACAAAGCCACCCCGCTGTATAAGCACTTTCCGTTGTTTTCGAACAGAGCGTTTTGCTTCAGCCAACTTTCGCATATTCTTTTTATACTTGCAGAGTTGGTTGAATACTTTTCTGCTTGGAAGGTGGTTACCATTGAGGGTGTTTAGTGTTATTTCACATATCGCTTTTATCACTTCTGGATCAGCCGTCTTGATTATTGCATTTCTTAAACAGGATTTAGCATTCTTGAGAACGCACAATATATGCTTGTTGTCCTTTAATCGTCTCACTTTCGACACCATGATTATTCCTTATACCGTCTGGTGAACAATAGCATGTAAGGAAACTCTTTTTAAAAATATCGGTCCGAAATCTAAGGATTTCGTTTATACCTTGGGTTAAATCCACCAGTAAATAACTATACGGCCTCTGTGTGATATCTTTATATATTTTCACTAGCTCTCTACTATTCTCTGGATAAATCTGTTTAGCAAGATTGAGAAACTGGCTTTTGTCCCGCGGGTTTTTAAAAACTACTAGGTATTTGCAATTAAGCGATATGTCGCGACAGAATTTGCCTTGGTGAAACACATTTTGTGTGACTAAAACTACTGAAAAGTTACGATGATGGGATCCTTTTGTGAAAAGCTCACAAACCTGCCTTGAAAAAGCATTCAACATCATGTCGTCTAATACAATTAGTGTCGGCTCATTTTGGATGTTGGTAAATTCATCTGGAACCAAGTATTCCATGTTTGCAAATGATAAGTTTGAAGGTAGGGCATGTTTCTCCGCATTACACCAAAGAATTTTCTTAATTTGAGGCTGTATTAGAGATGTGTTGTTTAGAAGATTTTCTATAAATGTTGTCTTCCCGCATCCTGAAGGACCGGCAAGCATCATTGTAAATGGATGAATAAACTTTAACATAGTTCTTATCTCGTGTACAAAGCCACTGGTACGTACAACCAATATAAAAATAAAATCCGAGCCGATATTTATACGCATTTATTATGAAAATGAGTAGGAGACAGGTTATCAACGAGTTACATAAACCGGCTCGCAGAAATCTTAGACGACGAGGTGTCGTTATCAAAGGTATAGATGACTTATGGCAGGCAGTTTTGGTTGATATGAGTGCATTTTTGAGTGACAACCAAGGATTCAAATTTCTCCTTACAGTCATCGACACATTTTCGAAATTTGCCTGGGCAGCGCCAATCAAAAATAAAAGACAGATGATGGCAAAGAATTTTTTAATAAAACGCTTAAACAATTGATGAAGAAATTCGAGATCAATCACTACTTTACCTACAGTTCCTTGAAAGCGTCAATTGTAGAAAGGTTTAACCGTACGTTAAAACATTTTATGTGGAAAGAATTCAGTATGAACGGGAACTACCATTGGATCAATTTGCTCGGCAGATTAATAAAGAAATACAATATGACCAAACATCGTACCATTAAAATGAAGCCGGTAGATGTTGGCCCATCAAACGAAATCAAGTTATTATCAACCGTGTATAGAAAGGTTAACGTAACCTCGAAACCGAAATTAAAAAAAGGCGATTATGTAAGAATTAGCAAGCACAAACATGTCTTTGAAAAGGGCTACACTCCAAATTGGTCCACAGAAATATTCAGGGTAGATCAGATAAAAAATACAGAACCGCGTACTTATACTCTTAAAGATTACCAAGGAAATTTAATAAAAGGAGGGTTCTATGAACTGGAATTACTACAAACAAAGCAACCAGATGTATATCTCGTGGAAAAGATCTTAAAAAGGAGGGGGATCGTGTTCTTGTCAAGTGGCTTGGTTTCACATCCGATCACAACTCCTGGATTAATATAAAAGACGTCAATTAAAGTGGAAATTCACAGTCAAAATGTTAAACTTAAAACGTGAATACGATCGTCTGAAAACTTTCAGCAATTTGAACATTGAGGATAGAAAGGCGCAAAAATTTGCAAAAAGTGGATTTTTTTACACAAATTTAAAAGACTATGTTAAGTGCTATTTCTGTGCGTTAGAAGTCAACGCATTCAACACTCCCTCAGACATTGAAGCTGAACATCTGCGTCTTTCACCAACATGTGTTTATGTTAACGGAGAAGATGTGTGCGGACCATTTAATCGACCGAGTGTTAAATCATCGTCTTCGAAGAGTCACAACCATATTTTCAACCTAATGAAGCCTATAGCGGCAGTAGTTATAGCCCGAGGTTTTGCCTATTATCATATATACACCAAAATTGTAATGGCTTCATCAAACATTGCGAATTGCACACATTTTAGATGCACAGTAGAAAATATATATAAATAAGTGTACACATATTGTTAATTCTAAAGAATTTTGAATGATGTATGTGTAAATAAGTATAATAAAATAAATATTTGAACTTTAACGAACTTTTTCATTTAAACTTAATCCTAAGTCCCAAGTCAGCAATGATAACCGCAAAATCTGCATCGGCCAGCCAACCGCCTCAAGCCCGCGGCGAAGCCTACCACCTAAAGCCCACACCATAGCCGCCCGCCGTGAACCCCACAGACGCCACTTCAACCAAGACACTCACCGCAAAGACCGATACCCAGGCAAATACATCAAAACAGCTTAATAAATCAAAAAGCACACCAAAAAGATCGATACCCCCTACAAAGCCACACAAACAACTTGACACTCCCCAGAAAGCACTCGGAAACCTCGCTATCTCATATACACACCAAACCAGCTTAATAACCCACAAAAAGCACACCAAAAAGATCGATACCCAATAAAGGCACACAAACAACTTCACACTCCCCAAAAACACTTGAAAAAGATCGCTATCTCAGAAACACAGCAAAACATATCCGAGACACATAGCAAAACAAGAGAAACAGCAATAGAGCTTAATATCCCCAAGACACGACCCCAGACAAAGCACAGGCCCCCACACACACAGCAACACCCCGTTCCCAAGTCGCAAACCCAAAGGTTCCAAAGGCACCCTCACCCAAGGCACACACCCAAAGCCCCCACTAAAAAGCACACAGCCCAAAGCCCACAGGTACACACCCAGAGCCCCCGCTAAAAGCACACAGCCCAAAGCCCACAGCACAGGCACACACCCAGAGCCCCCACCAAAAGCGCACCCCTTACCCAAGGCTCACGCCCCCACCCAAGGCGCACACCCAAAAGCTCATAGTGCGAAAGAGACGGAGCGAGCGAGATAGCATGAAAGCTTAAAAGCTCTATCATGCTGTCTCCCTCTAACACACAGAGCCGATGCTGAGGGTACATCCCTTACTACTAAGATTGTCGGCACGCAAAATTAATGAGGTTTCGCTGTTCGAAACATTTTCCGCTATTGTTTGCATTGCAAATTTTTCCGCTAATTTCTCTGCAGTTTCGCCCTCTGCGACTTTTTTTTATATAAAGGCTATTGTCAATTGTCTTGACAAGTCCTCTATTTTAATTGTAAAATCAGTTAATTTGGTATTTCCCTATTTACAACTTTTAAGTTGTACCAGAACGGCATCAGACGATATTTTTATAGAGAATTTTAGTCTCAGTTTATCGGTTAGTTTAGTTATTGTGTTTAATTCCTCGGATACCGCGTATTTGGCTTTGCCGGTTATCCGGGTTTTCACAAATTTAAGGAGAATACCTTTGTGTTCTACTGGTGTGAGTTCGTTCAATAGTGAAACTGACTCACTGAAGGATTCTGTTTCCTCTGGGTTTCCGTCAAAGCATTTGACTAAAGCTGTGGCTGTTTTAATGTCAAAAGCCATGTTCCCTAATTGTTGTTTGTCTAATATTGAAAGTATTTCAGCAGATAGTTGCTGTATTTCCTTGTAAACTCTCTTTCTTAGAGTTGCTATTTTAACGTCTGTTCGTATATTTTGTTCAGTCGACTTTGCGTCTATTAGTGTTTGTTCAATTAATTCGCGTTTTTCGCGTATAATTTTTTCACTGTAAGGACGATTTACACTTTTCCGTAGATTTATTAGTGTAATTTGAAGTTTCTCTTTCAGAGATTCTAATTTGTCCATTTAGAAAAAGCAAAGAATAACATTTTCAGACATCTTCTTTTATATTGTTATATTATTGTACTTTCAATCATGTGGTACAAATACTAACATTATTTGGAACAAACAAAAAAAAAACCATTTATTATTTATTACTACTGCATTTATTAAACTAATACTAATTGGGAACAAACATTTTTTTTATATTATTTTACTGATTAACGTTATTATTTTTTTTTTGCATTTTTTTAAATAATTTATTTCTTTTTTAACATTGGTTATTAAATATTTATACTTGTTCTTCTCCTCTGGTGTGGCTGCAATTTGCTCTAACCGTTTATATTTTATGAACTGCCGCTGGAGTTCTCATCATAAATAATTTAAATAATTTATTTCTTTTTTAACATTGGTTATTAAATATTTATACTTGTTCTTCTCCTCTGGTGTGGCTGCAATTTGCTCTAACCGTTTATATTTTATGAACTGCCGCTGGAGTTCTCTTCTTCGTCCTCCTTTAGCGCTGACAGATACGTTATTGGATAGTCGTTTCGTTCGTTTCTTATATTCTTCTATTGTAAGGCGTCGAGGTCCCGCAAGTTTATCATCAACCGCAGTTGTCGGTGTTGATTCTGACGGCTTCCAGCGTGGTGGTTGCTCTCCAACTTTATATAGTGTTATGCCTCCGGTGTTTCGTTCTGGTTTTTTGAGCAATCGACAGATTTTCTGGTAAAGCTGGTCGAACTTTTCCCCAATGTCGTTCATTAACACGACCTTAATTTTCAAATTTTCACGATAGTAAGCAGAAGTCTTTAGACTGTTACTTATGTACGAAGTCTTTAGACTGTCACGGTCGCCATGTGATGTGCCACCCTACGTGGTTGTTGCCAGTCCGCTTGGCAATTCCTTACTCTTCTTTCTTTGTAAATTAGTTTATGGTTAGTCGGAGCAGCTAAATGCCAAAACTTCTAGGGTTTTAGACATAAGTGAGTTGCAAGTTGCGAATGGGTCAGGAAGGGAGTGAATGAATATGCCAGTGATTGAATGAACTTATCTAGAATATTAAGTTAGGGATACAAGTTAGAGTGAGATAGTTGAATGAATGGATTAATGGAGCCACAGGGAGTTTGAATGGGTGTTAAAACGAATGGTTTAGAATGAGAATTAGGGAGGGTGTATGAAAAGACTCGCGTAGCCCGCTGGCAAGGTCAGCGACGTGAAACGAGCATTGCCTGCAACTATTGTTGTAGGTAATGAGCCCACGTAGACCTCGGAAATGCGTTTCCTTAATCTACGAGAATAGCCTAAAGACTGTCGAACGGATGATCGCACCGGATGTCGAGGAATCTACATCGAACGCGCACCTCGGGGTTGAGTAAGGTTGTGATGTGCCACCTTATGTGGTTGTTGCCAGTCCACTTGGCAATCCCTTACTCTTCTTTCTTTGTAAATTAGTTTATGGTTAGTCGGAGCAGCTAAATGCCAAAACTCCAGACTAACCAGGTATGGGAGCAGCAATTGCCTGAACTCCACAATGATCTATTCAAGCAGTGTAAATTTTGGGAGCAGCAAATTGCCGGGACTCCACAGAATAAAACACGTTAGGCTTGTGTTCGATAGTTCCAACGAACTACGTATTTTTAATTCGTCTTTCCTATTTTATACAATTTTTACCTATCCTTAGTAGGCCGGTATATATGAATTTACAGTATTTTAGAGAAAATATTACATAGTAGGCAATGATAATGTGGATAAGTTTACAGTATTTTACACCTTACTCCTTTTGAAAAAAAAATGAATTGTCTTTAGGGACGGTAGAGAATTCGTTTTCAAGTTTTTGTGTAAAACAAAACCTTATTAAAATCGATTCAAAGTCTGTCTGTCTGTCTGTCACACGCATTTTTCTCCAAAACGGCTAAGCCGATCCAAACGAAATTTGGTGGACAGATGGGAACTATGAAGTCCCACGCATACAGCAACTGGCATAAATTTAGGTGGAGTTTAAAGGGGGGCTCCCCATACATGCAAAAGGGGGATTAAAAAAATTTTTTCACCGGATATAGTTGTGTAGGATATCAAACAAAAAGTCTTTATTTGTACTTTCCGGAACTGACATTACTTTTGGCATAGCTTGCAAAGTGCGTGAGTAAGGAGTCAAAATGTACGCATTTGAAGTGAGACAGGACTCATTTTCGGAAACTACCCAACCTAAAAATCCGAAAAAAATCAGGGTGATGTGCCTAGATGAAATCTAGGCCTCAAAATATGTCCCATTCCGATATCTGCTCAAATGAACGTACTAATAGTATATTACTACTTTTTAGAAATTTACTGAAAAACCCCCCTTAAATTCATCTTAGGACTTCCGAATTTGGCACCAAAATAGAGGACAGTGTTTTGTATACACCTGCTAAATTTCGTCAAAATCTGGCAATTAACACCAAAGTTATAGCAGTTCAAACTTAGCAATTTCGCGCGAATTTACTGCTTCCAAAGCCATGCAAATCAGATACTGACGTCATAATTACCCGGAATAATTGACATTCGCGTGAAATATTATAGTCGCATTTATGAAGAATCTACTTCTCTGCAGCCCTTTTTAAGTTTTTGTGTAAAACACTTATGTGAAATCTAATCTTCTTGAGATGTCCCATTCCGGTATCTGCTCAAAAAATTTACTAATATTATATTATCAACTTTTAGAAATTGACTAACAAACTCCCCTTAAGTTCATCCTACTGTACTACTATTCGTGCATACACCTGCCAAGTTTCATGAAAATCCAACTATTAATGGGAAAGTTATAGCAGTTCGAACTTATCAATTTCGTCCTAATTAACAGCATTCTAAGCCATACAAATAAGATGCTGACGTCATAATTAACGAGAATAATTAAAATTCGAGTAAAATATTAAAATTCCATTCAAGAGGAATCTAATTCTCCCTAGCCCTTTTTAAGGTTTTATGTAAACACAAAACCTTATTAAAATCGGTTTACTGTCTGTCTGTCTGTCCGTCTGTCTGTGTGTCCGTCACACGCATTTTTCTCGGAGACGGTTATAGCGATTGACACCAAATTTGGTAGAAAGGTGGGAACTGTGAACGCTCACGCATATAGTGAGTTACATCCTTTTACGACGAATTTAAGGGGGGGTCCCCATACATGCAAAAGGGGGGTGTAAATTTTTTTTTATCAAATATAGTCATGTGGGATATCAAATTAAAGGTCTCGATTAGTACTTTTCGACGCCGATCTTAGTTTTAATATTAGTGGAAAAGGTGGGGAGAGCGGGGGGTTGAAAGTGGTCATTTCTTTAACGAACCCATTCTCAGAAACTACTTAACCGAAAAATCTGGACAAAATCAGGGGGCTGCCACTATATGGTGTCTAGGCTCTGAAATACCCTCCATATCGATACCTCTTCAAATAAAGTCAATAATAGTACATTACCATAATTTTTAGTTATTGACAGGAAAGCCCTCCTTAAATTCATCTTAGAATCATAAAATTTTGCAGCAATGTAGGCCACAGCATAGAGCATGATGCTGCCAAATTTGGTGAAAATGGCACTATTACTAACAAAGTTATACTAGATCAAAACTGTCGCTCCTATGCAAATTCAAGACTATGAATGTCAATATCACTTGAAAGTGGATAATTTCACATAATATATGCATATTTTACGTGCTACATACTAATGAGACAAACGCACACTCGAATCTCTTTATAAAAGAAATACACAAAACCTTTCATAGCTGAAGCGTCTAGCTTCTGGTTTCCCGACTTGTTTATATTTGATGTTGGTTAAATTGTTGGCATTTGCTAATAATATTAAACTCAGGGTGTGAGGCGTATGAGGTTGACCATTATCAACACAGGGCTTTCCATCAAATAATTTATTTAAATCGCTTTCTAGAAAATAGAGGGCAATGGAATTTTTAGCTATAACATATTACACGAAGCTGTCGTGCACTCGTCGCTCCTCACATCTTTTTCTTTTTGTTCAGCCATCAGTTCACAAGCGGGGTCGGCCTGTGGTGATTGGTTTCGTCATTTTATTTTATCAAATGCCTGATCAGGATGTAACCATGAGACCTTTAAATCCCCATCCAACATATCAAGCCACCATTGTTTTGGCCGGCTTTTTGGTTGCTTACCATTGCTTTCGATGTTCTGGCCAATACTGGTTGTTGAATTCTCGTTAGTGTGAATTACATGACCACACCATCGAAAACGCCTCTCTTGCAGCTTTTCCACGATCGGTGCAAACCCGTTCGATCGCGGATATTCTCATTTCAGACGTAATCAAAACGTGTCACGCCACCATTGCATTACCGCAAGACGCCGTTCATTGACCTTTATAGTCGGCCAATACTCAGAACTATAGAGAGCGGCAGACGCACGACATTGCAGTAAATTTTAGATTTGATACGTCGAGCGCAAAGAACACCAGTTGGGAAATGCCACTTCATCCAGGTTGCGTTAATGTGTGAAATAATTTCATTACCCAGTTCTCCATTGGCCGATAGCATTGACTCGAGATATTTAAATCGCTGAGTTCCGTCCATGGGAGTAACCTGCCCCTCGAGATATTTAAATCGCTGAGTTTTGGCGATGTCGGTAACCTGCCCTTCGAGATATTTAAATCGCTCAGTTCTGGCAATGGCAGTAACCTGCCCAAAACTCAACGATTTCAATATCTCGGGTCAATGCTATAAGCCAATGGAGAACTACGTTATGCTCCTCACATAGGGAAACACAAAACCTTTTATACCTGAAGCGTCAAGCTTCCGGTTTCCCGACTTGTTTCTTTATTGTTTATATTACGTATAGTTAGAAGTTTTTTTTTTTTTTCGTTTTTAGCAATAATGAGTAATATTTTTAAAGTCTACTTATTGTATTGGTATTGATTAATTAGGTGGTATATTTATATTTATAATAGTATTTTCAATAGTATAGGCAATTTCAAAGCAATTTTCTTTATTTTATTTATTTATTTATTCGTCTTAACCTATTTTTGTGAATTTTAGATATTTTATTGTCCTGGTCTTTTATCAGGCAATTTACATTGTCAATTGATATTATGCTATATGGACCTTCATACAATGGGTCTAGCTTTCGTCTGTTTTCGACGGATAACAAAACTTGATCTCCTATTTTCAATGATAATGGGTTAGATTTTCGGTCATTTTGGTTTTTTGTCTTTTTCTTTGCTTTTTCTAGAAGTTTTTTATACATTCTACTCCGTCCAATGTGTCCTGCTGTTGGAGTAGAGTGATTGTTATGCAATACTTCTATTATTTTCGATTTGTCCGTTATTGTAATTAGTGGTTTGTATATTTGGATATCCGTGTTTTTCAAAGTATGATTCGCTAGCGTTTTAAATGCGGTTGTATTTAATATAGCGAATAATTCACTTTCGGCCGATAGTTTCAGAGTGTTGATCTGAAACCTATTATTTAGATATTTTTCCAACTCTGTGAGTTCCTGCACTAATGCGGGTTCAATTGATTGGTTATTATTTAGATTTATATACCGCTTTATTTTTATGTATTACGTTTATTTCTATATCAGTATTTTTATTTTTATATTGCGCAATTTCAATTCCAGTAAACGCACTGCCTCATTAGGTGATAGAATCTCGAAAACGTACAGTTGATCAGGCTGCATGTTTTTGTTAGTAATGCGGTTTTCTGAAATATTGTTAGACATTTTTGGGAATTGGTTTATCGACTGCAATTGCCTTTGCAATTGTGTCGGATAGATTTGTAAGATTGTCGGCACGCAAAATTAATGAGGTTTCGCTGTTCGAAACATTTTCCGCTATTGTTTGCATTGCAAATTTTTCGGCTAATTTCTCTGCAGTTTCGCCCTCTGCGAATTTTTCTGATATAAAGGCTCTTGTCAATTGTCTTGACAAGTCCTCTATTTTATTTGTAAAATCAGTTAATTTGGTATTTCCCTGTTTATAACTTTTAAGTTGTGCCAGAACGGTTATCCGGGTTTTCACAAATTTAAGGAGAATACCTTTGTGTTCTGCTGGTGTGAGTTCGTTCAATAGTGAAACTGACTCAATGAAGGATTCTGTTTCCTCTGGGTTTCCGTCAAAGTATTTGACTAAAGCTGTGGCTGTTTTAATGTCAAAAGCCATGTTCCCTAATTGTTGTGTGTCTAATATTGAAAGTATTTCAACAGATAGTTGCTGTATTTCCTTGTAAACTCTCTTTATTAGAGTTGCTATTTTAACGTCTGTTCGTATATTTTGTTCAGTCAACTTTGCGTCTATTAGTGTTTGTTCAATTAATTCGCGTTTTTCGCGTATAGTTTTTTCACTGTAAGGACGATTTACACTTTTCCGTAGATTTATTAGTGTAATTTGAAGTTTCTCTTTCAGAGATTCTAATTTGTCCATTTAGAAAAAAGAATAACATTTTCAGACATCTTCTTTCATATTGTTATATTATTGTACTTTCAATCATGTGGTACAAATACTAACATTATTTGGAACAAAAAAAAAAAAATCATTTATTATTTATTACTACTGCATTTATTAAACTAATACTAATTGGGAACAAACATTTTTTTTATATTATTTTACTGATTAACGTTATTATTTTTTTTTGCATTTTTTTTAAATAATTTATTTCTTTTTTAACATTGGTTATTAAATATTTATACTTGTTCTTCTCCTCTGGTGTGGCTGCAATTTGCTCTAACCGTTTATATTTTATGAACTGCCGCTGGAGTTCTCTTCTTCGTCCTCCTTTAGCGCTGACAGATACGTTATTGGATAGTCGTTTCGTTCGTTTCTTATATTCTTCTATTGTAAGGCGTCGAGGTCCCGCAAGTTTATCATCAACCGCAGTTGTCGGTGTTGATTCGGACGGCTTCCAGCGTAGTATTTGCTCTCCAACTTTATATAGTGTTATGCCTCCGGTGTTTCGCTCTGGTTTTTTGAGCAATCGACAGATTTTCTGGTAAAACTATTCGAACTTTTCCCCAATGTCGTTCATTAACACGACCTTGATTTTCAAATTTTCACGATAGTAAGTAGAAACGATAGTAAGCAGAATTCTTTAGACTGTTACTTATGTACGAAGTCTTTAGACTGTCACGGTCGCCATGTGGTGTGCCAGCTTACGTGGTTGTTGCCAGTCCACTTGGCAATCCCTTACTCTTCTTTCTTTATAAATTAGTTTATGGTTAGTCGGAGCAGCTAAATGCCAAAACTCCAGACTAACCAGCTATGGGAGCAGCAATTGCCTGAACTCCACAATGATCTAGTCAAGCAGTTTAAATTTTGGGAGCAGCAAATTGCCTGGACTCCACAGAATAAAACACATTAGGCTTGTGTTCGATAGTTCCAACGAACTACGTATTTTTAATTCATCTTTTCTATTTTATACAATTTTTACCTATACTTAGTAGGCCGGTACATATGAATTTACAGTATTTTAAAGAAAATATTACACAGTAGGCAATGATAATGTGGATAAGTTTACAGTATTTTACACCTTACTCCTTTTGAAAAAAAATGAATTGTCTTTAGGAACGGTAGACAATTCGTTTTTTCTTTATTGTTTATCTTACGTATAGTTAGAAGTTTTTTTTTTTCTTTTTTAACAATAATGAGTAATATTTTAAAAGTCTACTTATTGTATTGGTATTGATTAATTAGGTGGTATATTTATATTTATAATAGTATTTTCAGTAGTATAGGCAATTTCAAAGCAATTTTGTTTATTTTATTTATTTATTTATTCGTCTTAACCTATTTTTGTAAATTTTAGATATTTTATTGTCCTGGTCTTTTATTAGGCAATTTACATTGTCAATTGATATTATGCTATATAGACCTTCATACAATGGGTCTAGTTTTCGTCTGTTTTCGACGGATAACGAAACTTGATCTCCTATTTTCAATGATAATGGGTTAGATTTTCGGTCATTTTGGTTTTTTGTCTTTTTCTTTGCTTTTTCTAGAAGTTTTTTATACATTCTACTCCGTCCAATGTGTCCTGCTGTTGGAGTAGAGTGATTGTTATGCAATACTTCTATTATTTTCGATTTGTCCGTTATTGTAATTAGTGGTTTGTATATTTGGATATCCGTGTTTTTCAAAGTATGATTCGCTAGCGTTTTAAATGCGGTTGTATTTAATATAGCGAATAATTCACTTTCGGCCGATAGTTTCAGAGTGTTGATCTGAAACCTATTATTTAGATATTTTTCCAACTCTGTGAGTTCCTGCACTAATGCGGGTTCAATTGATTGGTTATTATTTAGATTTATATACCGCTTTATTTTTATGTATTACGTTTATTTCTATATCAGTATTTTTATTTTTATATTGCGCAATTTCAATTCCAGTAAACGCACTGCCTCATTAGGTGATAGAACCTCGAAAACGTACAGTTGATCAGGCTGCATGTTTTTGTTAGTAATGCGGTTTTCTGAAATATTGTTAGACATTTTTGGGAATTGGTTTATCGACTGCAATTGCCTTTGCAATTGTGTCGGATAGATTTGTAAGATTGTCGGCACGCAAAATTAATGAGGTTTCGCTGTTCGAAACATTTTCCGCTATTGTTTGCATTGCAAATTTTTCGGCTAATTTCTCTGCAGTTTCGCCCTCTGCGACTTTTTCTGATACAAAGGCTCTTGTCAATTGTCTTGACAAGTCCTCTATTTTATTTGTAAAATCAGTTAATTTGGTATTTCCCTGTTTACAACTTTTAAGTTGTGCCAGAACGGCATCAGACGATATTTTTATGGAGAATTTTACTCTCAGTTTATCGGTTAGTTTAGTTATTGTGTTTAATTCCTCGATTACCGCGTATTTGGCTTTGCCGGTTATCCGGGTTTTCACAAATTTAAGAAGAATACCTTTGTGTTCTACTGGTGTGAGTTGGTTCAATAGTGAAACTGACTCAATGAAGGATTCTGTTTCCTCTGGGTTTCCGTCAAAGTATTTAACTAAAGCTGTGGCTGTTTTAATGTCAAAAGCCATGTTCCCTAATTGTTGTTTGTCTAATATTGAAAGTATTTCAGCAGATATTGCTGTATTTCCTTGTGAACTCTCTTTATTAGAGTTGCTATTTTAACGTCTGTTCGTATATTTTGTTCAGTCAACTTTGCGTCTATTAGTGTTTGTTCAATTAATTCGCGTTTTTCGCGTATAATTTTTTCACTGTAAGGACGATTTACACTTTTCCGTAGATTTATTAGTGTAATTTGAAGTTTCTCTTTCAGAGATTCTAATTTGTCCATTTAGAAAAAGCAAAGAATAACATTTTCAGACATCTTCTGTTATATTGTTATATTATTGTACTTTCAATCATGTGGTACAAATACTAACATTATTTGGAACAAACAAAAAAAAACCATTTATTATTTATTACTACTGCATTTATTAAACTAATACTAATTGGGAACAAACATTTTTTTTATATTATTTTACTGATTAACGTTATTATTTTTTTTTTGCATTTTTTTAAATAATTTATTTCTTTTTTAACATTGGTTATTAAATATTTATACTTGTTCTTCTCCTCTGGTGTGGCTGCAATTTGCTCTAACCGTTTATATTTTATGAACTGCCGCTGGAGTTCTCTTCTTCGTCCTCCTTCAGCGCTGACAGATACGTTATTGGATAGTCGTTTCGTTCGTTTCTTATATTCTTCTATTGTAAGGCGTCGAGGTCCCACAAGTTTATCATCAACCGCAGTTGTCGGTGTTGATTCTGACGGCTTCCAGCGTGGTGGTTACTCTCCAACTTTATATAGTGTTATGCCTCCGGTGTTTCGCTCTAGTTTTTTGAGCAATCGACAGATTTTCTGGTAAAGCTGGTCGAACTTTTCCCCAATGTCGTTCATTAACACGACCTTAATTTTCAAATTTTCACGATAGTAAGCAGAAGTCTTTAGACTGTTACTTATGTACGAAGTCTTTAGACTGTCACGGTCGCCATGTGATGTGCCACCCTACGTGGTTGTTGCCAGTCCGCTTGGCAATTCCTTACTCTTCTTTCTTTGTAAATTAGTTTATGGTTAGTCGGAGCAGCTAAATGCCAAAACTCCAGACTAACCAGCTATGGCAGCAGCAATTGCCTGAACTCCACAATGATCTAGTCAAGCAATGTAAATTTTGGGAGCAGCAAATTGCCTGGACTCCACAGAATAAAACACGTTAGGCTTGTGTTCGATAGTTCCAACGAACTACGTATTGTTAATTCATGGAGTGGAGCTCAGTTTGGACTCAGCAGAAGCAGCGACTGCGACTGCGGTGAGGAAGAGACTGCACTACACGTGCTATTTGAATGTAACACATACGAGGATGAGCGTAATAGTGTCGACATTAGATGTAGGAGGGAGCTTGGGAAATGGCCTGTTTCCCCTGAAGAGCTGGTGGGGGAGAAAGTCTTACGCGCTTTTAATGATGTCTGCAGGGAAGTACTTAAAAGTAAAAAGGCTTCTAGGGTTTTAGACATAAGTGAGTTGCAAGTTGCGAATGGGTCAGGAAGGGAGTGAATGAATATGCCAGTGATTGAATGAACTTATCTAGAATATTAAGTGAGGGATACAAGTTAGAGTGAGATAGTTGAATGAATGGATTAATGGAGCCACAGGGAGTTTGAATGGGTGTTAAAACGAATGGTTTAGAATGAGAATTAGGAAGGGTGTATGAAAAGACTCGCGTAGCCCGCTGGCAAGGTCAGCGACGTGAAACGAGCATTGCCTGCAACTATTGTTGTAGGTAATGAGCCCACGTAGACCTCGGAAATGCGTTTCCTTAATCTACGAGAATAGCCTAAAGACTGTCGAACGGATGATCGCACCGGATGTCGAGGAATCTACATCGAACGCGCACCTCGGGGTTGAGTAAGGTTGTGATGTGCCACCTTATGTGGTTGTTGCCAGTCCACTTGGCAATCCCTTACTCTTCTTTCTTTGTAAATTAGTTTATGGTTAGTCGGAGCAGCTAAATGCCAAAACTCCAGACTAACCAGGTATGGGAGCAGCAATTGCCTGAACTCCACAATGATCTATTCAAGCAGTGTAAATTTTGGGAGCAGCAAATTGCCGGGACTCCACAGAATAAAACACGTTAGGCTTGTGTTCGATAGTTCCAACGAACTACGTATTTTTAATTCGTCTTTCCTATTTTATACAATTTTTACCTATCCTTAGTAGGCCGGTATATATGAATTTACAGTATTTTAGAGAAAATATTACATAGTAGGCAATGATAATGTGGATAAGTTTACAGTATTTTACACCTTACTCCTTTTGAAAAAAAAATGAATTGTCTTTAGGGACGGTAGAGAATTCGTTTTCAAGTTTTTGTGTAAAACAAAACCCTATTAAAATCGATTCAATGTCTGTCTGTCTGTGTGTCTGTCACACGCATTTTTCTCCAAAACGGCTAAGCCGATCCAAACGAAATTTGGTGGACAGATGGGAACTATGAAGTCCCACGCATACAGCAACTGGCATAAATTTAGGTGGAGTTTAAAGGGGGGCTCCCCATACATGCAAAAGGGGGATTAAAAAAATTTTTTCACCGGATATAGTTGTGTAGGATATCAAACAAAAAGTCTTTATTTGTACTTTCCGGAACTGACATTAGTTTTGGCATAGGTTGCAAAGTGCGTGAGTAAGGAGTCAAAATGTACGCATTTGAAGTGAGACAGGACTCATTTTCGGAAACTACCCAACCTAAAAATCCGAAAAAAATCAGGGTGATGTGCCTAGATGAAATCTAGGCCTCAAAATATGTCCCATTCCGATATCTGCTCAAATGAACGTACTAATAGTATATTACTACTTTTTAGAAATTTAGTGAAAAACGCCCCTTAAATTCATCTTAGGACTTCCAGATTTTGTACCAACATAGAGCACAATGTTTTGTATACACCTGCTAAATTTCGTCAAAATCTGGCAATTAACACCAAAGTTATAGCAGTTCAAACTTAGCAATTTCGCGCGAATTTACTGCTTCCAAAGCCATGCAAATCAGATACTGACGTCATAATTACCCGGAATAATTGACATTCGCGTGAAATATTATAGTCGCATTTATGAAGAATCTACTTCTCTGCAGCCCTTTTTAAGTTTTTGTGTAAAACACTTATGTGAAATCTAATCTTCTTGAGATGTCCCATTCCGGTATCTGCTCAAAAAATTTACTAATAGTATATTATCAACTTTTAGAAATTGACTAACAAACTCCCCTTAAGTTCATCCTACTGTACTACTATTCGTGCATACACCTGCCAAGTTTCATGAAAATCCAACCATTAATGGGAAAGTTATAGCAGTTCGAACTTATCAATTTCGTCCTAATTAACAGCATTCTAAGCCATACAAATAAGATGCTGACGTCATAATTAACGAGAATAATTGAAATTCGAGTAAAATATTAAAATTCCATTCAAGAGGAATCTAATTCTCCCTAGCCCTTTTTAAGGTTTTATGTAAACACAAAACCTTATTAAAATCGGTTTACTGTCTGTCTGTCTGTCCGTCTGTCTGTGTGTCCGTCACACGCATTTTTCTCGGAGACGGTTATAGCGATTGACACCAAATTTGGTAGAAAGGTGGGAACTGTGAACGCTCACGCATATAGTGAGTTACATCCTTTTACGACGAATTTAAGGGGGGGTCCCCATACATGCAAAAGGGGGGTGTAAATTTTTTTTTATCAAATATAGTCATGTGGGATATCAAATTAAAGGTCTCGATTAGTACTTTTCGACGCCGATCTTAGTTTTAATATTAGTGGAAAAGGTAGGGAGAGCGGGGGGTTGAAAGTGGTCATTTCTTTAACGAACCCATTCTCAGAAACTACTTAACCGAAAAATCTGGACAAAATCAGGGGGCTGCCACTATATGGTGTCTAGGCTCTGAAATACCCTCCATATCGATACCTCTTCAAATAAAGTCAATAATAGTACATTACCATAATTTTTAGTTATTGACAGGAAAGCCCTCCTTAAATTCATCTTAGAATCATAAAATTTTGCAGCAATGTAGGCCACAGCATAGAGCATGATGCTGCCAAATTTGGTGAAAATGGCACTATTACTAACAAAGTTATACTAGATCAAAACTGTCGCTCCTATGCAAATTCAAGACTATGAATGTCAATATCACTTGAAAGTGGATAATTTCACATAATATATGCATATTTTACGTGCTACATACTAATGAGACAAACGCACACTCGAATCTCTTTATAAAAGAAATACACAAAACCTTTCATAGCTGAAGCGTCTAGCTTCTGGTTTCCCGACTTGTTTATATTTGATGTTGGTTAAATTGTTGGCATTTGCTAATAATATTAAACTCAGGGTGTGAGGCGTATGAGGTTGACCATTATCAACACAGGGCTTTCCATCAAATAATTTATTTAAATCGCTTTCTAGAAAATAGAGGGCAATGGAATTTTTAGCTATAACATATTACACGAAGCTGTCGTGCACTCGTCGCTCCTCACATCTTTTTCTTTTTGTTCAGCCATCAGTTCACAAGCGGGGTCGGCCTGTGGTGATTGGTTTCGTCATTTTATTTTATCAAATGCCTGATCAGGATGTAACCATGAGACCTTTAAATCCCCATCCAACATATCAAGCCACCATTGTTTTGGCCGGCTTTTTGGTTGCTTACCATTGCTTTCGATGTTCTGGCCAATACTGGTTGTTGAATTCTCGTTAGTGTGAATTACATGACCACACCATCGAAAACGCCTCTCTTGCAGCTTTTCCACGATCGGTGCAAACCCGTTCGATCGCGGATATTCTCATTTCAGACGTAATCAAAACGTGTCACGCCACCATTGCATTACCGCAAGACGCCGTTCATTGACCTTTATAGTCGGCCAATACTCAGAACTATAGAGAGCGGCAGACGCACGACATTGCAGTAAATTTTAGATTTGATACGTCGAGCGCAAAGAACACCAGTTGGGAAATGCCACTTCATCCAGGTTGCGTTAATGTGTGAAATAATTTCATTACCCAGTTCTCCATTGGCCGATAGCATTGACTCGAGATATTTAAATCGCTGAGTTCCGTCCATGGGAGTAACCTGCCCCTCGAGATATTTAAATCGCTGAGTTTTGGCGATGTCGGTAACCTGCCCTTCGAGATATTTAAATCGCTCAGTTCTGGCAATGGCAGTAACCTGCCCAAAACTCAACGATTTCAATATCTCGGGTCAATGCTATAAGCCAATGGAGAACTACGTTATGCTCCTCACATAGGGAAACACAAAACCTTTTATACCTGAAGCGTCAAGCTTCCGGTTTCCCGACTTGTTTCTTTATTGTTTATATTACGTATAGTTAGAAGTTTTTTTTTTTTTTCGTTTTTAGCAATAATGAGTAATATTTTTAAAGTCTACTTATTGTATTGGTATTGATTAATTAGGTGGTATATTTATATTTATAATAGTATTTTCAATAGTATAGGCAATTTCAAAGCAATTTTCTTTATTTTATTTATTTATTTATTCGTCTTAACCTATTTTTGTGAATTTTAGATATTTTATTGTCCTGGTCTTTTATCAGGCAATTTACATTGTCAATTGATATTATGCTATATGGACCTTCATACAATGGGTCTAGCTTTCGTCTGTTTTCGACGGATAACAAAACTTGATCTCCTATTTTCAATGATAATGGGTTAGATTTTCGGTCATTTTGGTTTTTTGTCTTTTTCTTTGCTTTTTCTAGAAGTTTTTTATACATTCTACTCCGTCCAATGTGTCCTGCTGTTGGAGTAGAGTGATTGTTATGCAATACTTCTATTATTTTCGATTTGTCCGTTATTGTAATTAGTGGTTTGTATATTTGGATATCCGTGTTTTTCAAAGTATGATTCGCTAGCGTTTTAAATGCGGTTGTATTTAATATAGCGAATAATTCACTTTCGGCCGATAGTTTCAGAGTGTTGATCTGAAACCTATTATTTAGATATTTTTCCAACTCTGTGAGTTCCTGCACTAATGCGGGTTCAATTGATTGGTTATTATTTAGATTTATATACCGCTTTATTTTTATGTATTACGTTTATTTCTATATCAGTATTTTTATTTTTATATTGCGCAATTTCAATTCCAGTAAACGCACTGCCTCATTAGGTGATAGAATCTCGAAAACGTACAGTTGATCAGGCTGCATGTTTTTGTTAGTAATGCGGTTTTCTGAAATATTGTTAGACATTTTTGGGAATTGGTTTATCGACTGCAATTGCCTTTGCAATTGTGTCGGATAGATTTGTAAGATTGTCGGCACGCAAAATTAATGAGGTTTCGCTGTTCGAAACATTTTCCGCTATTGTTTGCATTGCAAATTTTTCGGCTAATTTCTCTGCAGTTTCGCCCTCTGCGACTTTTTCTGATACAAAGGCTCTTGTCAATTGTCTTGACAAGTCCTCTATTTTATTTGTAAAATCAGTTAATTTGGTATTTCCCTGTTTATAACTTTTAAGTTGTGCCAGAACGGCATCAGACGATATTTTTATGGAGAATTTTACTCTCAGTTTATCGGTTAGTTTAGTTATTGTGTTTAATTCCTCGATTACCGCGTATTTGGCTTTGCCGGTTATCCGGGTTTTCACAAATTTAAGAAGAATACCTTTGTGTTCTACTGGTGTGAGTTGGTTCAATAGTGAAACTGACTCAATGAAGGATTCTGTTTCCTCTGGGTTTCCGTCAAAGTATTTAACTAAAGCTGTGGCTGTTTTAATGTCAAAAGCCATGTTCCCTAATTGTTGTTTGTCTAATATTGAAAGTATTTCAGCAGATATTGCTGTATTTCCTTGTGAACTCTCTTTATTAGAGTTGCTATTTTAACGTCTGTTCGTATATTTTGTTCAGTCAACTTTGCGTCTATTAGTGTTTGTTCAATTAATTCGCGTTTTTCGCGTATAATTTTTTCACTGTAAGGACGATTTACACTTTTCCGTAGATTTATTAGTGTAATTTGAAGTTTCTCTTTCAGAGATTCTAATTTGTCCATTTAGAAAAAGCAAAGAATAACATTTTCAGACATCTTCTGTTATATTGTTATATTATTGTACTTTCAATCATGTGGTACAAATACTAACATTATTTGGAACAAACAAAAAAAAACCATTTATTATTTATTACTACTGCATTTATTAAACTAATACTAATTGGGAACAAACATTTTTTTTATATTATTTTACTGATTAACGTTATTATTTTTTTTTTTTGCATTTTTTTAAATAATTTATTTCTTTTTTAACATTGGTTATTAAATATTTATACTTGTTCTTCTCCTCTGGTGTGGCTGCAATTTGCTCTAACCGTTTATATTTTATGAACTGCCGCTGGAGTTCTCTTCTTCGTCCTCCTTCAGCGCTGACAGATACGTTATTGGATAGTCGTTTCGTTCGTTTCTTATATTCTTCTATTGTAAGGCGTCGAGGTCCCACAAGTTTATCATCAACCGCAGTTGTCGGTGTTGATTCTGACGGCTTCCAGCGTGGTGGTTGCTCTCCAACTTTATATAGTGTTATGCCTCCGGTGTTTCGCTCTAGTTTTTTGAGCAATCGACAGATTTTCTGGTAGAGCTGGTCGAACTTTTCCCCAATGTCGTTCATTAACACGACCTTAATTTTCAAATTTTCACGATAGTAAGCAGAAACGATAGTAAGCAGAAGTCTTTAGACTGTTACTTATGTACGAAGTCTTTAGACTGTCACGGTCGCCATGTGATGTGCCACCCTACGTGGTTGTTGCCAGTCCGCTTGGCAATTCCTTACTCTTCTTTCTTTGTAAATTAGTTTATGGTTAGTCGGAGCAGCTAAATGCCAAAACTCCAGACTAACCAGCTATGGCAGCAGCAATTGCCTGAACTCCACAATGATCTAGTCAAGCAATGTAAATTTTGGGAGCAGCAAATTGCCTGGACTCCACAGAATAAAACACGTTAGGCTTGTGTTCGATAGTTCCAACGAACTACGTATTGTTAATTCATGGAGTGGAGCTCAGTTTGGACTCAGCAGAAGCAGCGACTGCGACTGCGGTGAGGAAGAGACTGCACTACACGTGCTATTTGAATGTAACACATACGAGGATGAGCGTAATAGTGTCGACATTAGATGTAGGAGGGAGCTTGGGAAATGGCCTGTTTCCCCTGAAGAGCTGGTGGGGGAGAAAGTCTTACGCGCTTTTAATGATGTCTGCAGGGAAGTACTTAAAAGTAAAAAGGCTTCTAGGGTTTTAGACATAAGTGAGTTGCAAGTTGCGAATGGGTCAGGAAGGGAGTGAATGAATATGCCAGTGATTGAATGAACTTATCTAGAATATTAAGTGAGGGATACAAGTTAGAGTGAGATAGTTGAATGAATGGATTAATGGAGCCACAGGGAGTTTGAATGGGTGTTAAAACGAATGGTTTAGAATGAGAATTAGGGAGGGTGTATGAAAAGACTCGCGTAGCCCGCTGGCAAGGTCAGCGACGTGAAACGAGCATTGCCTGCAACTATTGTTGTAGGTAATGAGCCCACGTAGACCTCGGAAATGCGTTTCCTTAATCTACGAGAATAGCCTAAAGACTGTCGAACGGATGATCGCACCGGATGTCGAGGAATCTACATCGAACGCGCACCTCGGGGTTGAGTAAGGTTGTGATGTGCCACCTTATGTGGTTGTTGCCAGTCCACTTGGCAATCCCTTACTCTTCTTTCTTTGTAAATTAGTTTATGGTTAGTCGGAGCAGCTAAATGCCAAAACTCCAGACTAACCAGGTATGGGAGCAGCAATTGCCTGAACTCCACAATGATCTATTCAAGCAGTGTAAATTTTGGGAGCAGCAAATTGCCGGGACTCCACAGAATAAAACACGTTAGGCTTGTGTTCGATAGTTCCAACGAACTACGTATTTTTAATTCGTCTTTCCTATTTTATACAATTTTTACCTATCCTTAGTAGGCCGGTATATATGAATTTACAGTATTTTAGAGAAAATATTACATAGTAGGCAATGATAATGTGGATAAGTTTACAGTATTTTACACCTTACTCCTTTTGAAAAAAAAATGAATTGTCTTTAGGGACGGTAGAGAATTCGTTTTCAAGTTTTTGTGTAAAACAAAACCTTATTAAAATCGATTCAATGTCTGTCTGTCTGTCTGTCTGTCTGTCACACGCATTTTTCTCCAAAACGGCTAAGCCGATCCAAACGAAATTTGGTGGACAGATGGGAACTATGAAGTCCCACGCATACAGCAACTGGCATAAATTTAGGTGGAGTTTAAAGGGGGGCTCCCCATACATGCAAAAGGGGGATTAAAAAAATTTTTTCACCGGATATAGTTGTGTAGGATATCAAACAAAAAGTCTTCATTTGTACTTTCCGGAACTGACATTAGTTTTGGCATAGGTTGCAAAGTGCGTGAGTAAGGAGTCAAAATGTACGCATTTGAAGTGAGACAGGACTCATTTTCGGAAACTACCCAACCTAAAAATCCGAAAAAAATCAGGGTGATGTGCCTAGATGAAATCTAGGCCTCAAAATATGTCCCATTCCGATATCTGCTCAAATGAACGTACTAATAGTATATTACTACTTTTTAGAAATTTACTGAAAAAACCCCCTTAAATTCATCTTAGGACTTCTGAATTTGGCACCAAAATAGAGGACAGTGTTTTGTATACACCTGTTAAATTTCGTCAAAATCTGGCAATTAACACCAAAGTTATAGCAGTTCAAACTTAGCAATTTCGCGCGAATTTACTGCTTCCAAAGCCATGCAAATCAGATACTGACGTCATAATTACCCGGAATAATTGACATTCGCGTGAAATATTATAGTCGCATTTATGAAGAATCTACTTCTCTGCAGCCCTTTTTAAGTTTTTGTGTAAAACACTTATGTGAAATCTAATCTTCTTGAGATGTCCCATTCCGGTATCTGCTCAAAAAATTTACTAATAGTATATTATCAACTTTTAGAAATTGACTAACAAACTCCCCTTAAGTTCATCCTACTGTACTACTATTCGTGCATACACCTGCCAAGTTTCATGAAAATCCAACTATTAATGGGAAAGTTATAGCAGTTCGAACTTATCAATTTCGTCCTAATTAACAGCATTCTAAGCCATACAAATAAGATGCTGACGTCATAATTAACGAGAATAATTGAAATTCGAGTAAAATATTAAAATTCCATTCAAGAGGAATCTAATTCTCCCTAGCCCTTTTTAAGGTTTTATGTAAACACAAAACCTTATTAAAATCGGTTTACTGTCTGTCTGTCTGTCCGTCTGTCTGTGTGTCCGTCACACGCATTTTTCTCGGAGACGGTTATAGCGATTGACACCAAATTTGGTAGAAAAGTGGGAACTGTGAACGCTCACGCATATAGTGAGTTACATCCTTTTACGACGAATTTAAGGGGGGGTCCCCATACATGCAAAAGGGGGGTGTAAATTTTTTTTTATCAAATATAGTCATGTGGGATATCAAATTAAAGGTCTCGATTAGTACTTTTCGACGCCGATCTTAGTTTTAATATTAGTGGAAAAGGTGGGGAGAGCGGGGGGTTGAAAGTGGTCATTTCTTTAACGAACCCATTCTCAGAAACTACTTAACCGAAAAATCTGGACAAAATCAGGGGGCTGCCACTATATGGTGTCTAGGCTCTGAAATACCCTCCATATCGATACCTCTTCAAATAAAGTCAATAATAGTACATTACCATAATTTTTAGTTATTGACAGGAAAGCCCTCCTTAAGTTCATCTTAGAATCATAAAATTTTGCAGCAATGTAGGCCACAGCATAGAGCATGATGCTGCCAAATTTGGTGAAAATGGCACTATTACTAACAAAGTTATACTAGATCAAAACTGTCGCTCCTATGCAAATTCAAGACTATGAATGTCAATATCACTTGAAAGTGGATAATTTCACATAATATATGCATATTTTACGTGCTACATACTAATGAGACAAACGCACACTCGAATCTCTTTATAAAAGAAATACACAAAACCTTTCATAGCTGAAGCGTCTAGCTTCTGGTTTCCCGACTTGTTTATATTTGATGTTGGTTAAATTGTTGGCATTTGCTAATAATATTAAACTCAGGGTGTGAGGCGTATGAGGTTGACCATTATCAACACAGGGCTTTCCATCAAATGATTTATTTAAATCGCTTTCTAGAAAATAGAGGGCAATGGAATTTTTAGCTATAACATATTACACGAAGCTGTCGTGCACTCGTCGCTCCTCACATCTTTTTCTTTTTGTTCAGCCATCAGTTCACAAGCGGGGTCGGCCTGTGGTGATTGGTTTCGTCATTTTATTTTATCAAATGCCTGATCAGGATGTAACCATGAGACCTTTAAATCCCCATCCAACATATCAAGCCACCATTGTTTTGGCCGGCTTTTTGGTTGCTTACCATTGCTTTCGATGTTCTGGCCAATACTGGTTGTTGAATTCTCGTTAGTGTGAATTACATGACCACACCATCGAAAACGCCTCTCTTGCAGCTTTTCCACGATCGGTGCAAACCCGTTCGATCGCGGATATTCTCATTTCAGACGTAATCAAAACGTGTCACGCCACCATTGCATTACCGCAAGACGCCGTTCATTGACCTTTATAGTCGGCCAATACTCAGAACTATAGAGAGCGGCAGACGCACGACATTGCAGTAAATTTTAGATTTGATACGTCGAGCGCAAAGAACACCAGTTGGGAAATGCCACTTCATCCAGGTTGCGTTAATGTGTGAAATAATTTCATTACGCAGTTCTCCATTGGCCGATAGCATTGACTCGAGATATTTAAATCGCTGAGTTCCGTCCATGGGAGTAACCTGCCCCTCGAGATATTTAAATCGCTGAGTTTTGGCGATGTCGGTAACCTGCCCTTCGAGATATTTAAATCGCTCAGTTCTGGCAATGGCAGTAACCTGCCCAAAACTCAACGATTTCAATATCTCGGGTCAATGCTATAAGCCAATGGAGAACTACGTTATGCTCCTCACATAGGGAAACACAAAACCTTTTATACCTGAAGCGTCAAGCTTCCGGTTTCCCGACTTGTTTCTTTATTGTTTATATTACGTATAGTTAGAAGTTTTTTTTTTTTTCGTTTTTAGCAATAATGAGTAATATTTTTAAAGTCTACTTATTGTATTGGTATTGATTAATTAGGTGGTATATTTATATTTATAATAGTATTTTCAATAGTATAGGCAATTTCAAAGCAATTTTCTTTATTTTATTTATTTATTTATTCGTCTTAACCTATTTTTGTGAATTTTAGATATTTTATTGTCCTGGTCTTTTATCAGGCAATTTACATTGTCAATTGATATTATGCTATATGGACCTTCATACAATGGGTCTAGCTTTCGTCTGTTTTCGACGGATAACAAAACTTGATCTCCTATTTTCAATGATAATGGGTTAGATTTTCGGTCATTTTGGTTTTTTGTCTTTTTCTTTGCTTTTTCTAGAAGTTTTTTATACATTCTACTCCGTCCAATGTGTCCTGCTGTTGGAGTAGAGTGATTGTTATGCAATACTTCTATTATTTTCGATTTGTCCGTTATTGTAATTAGTGGTTTGTATATTTGGATATCCGTGTTTTTCAAAGTATGATTCGCTAGCGTTTTAAATGCGGTTGTATTTAATATAGCGAATAATTCACTTTCGGCCGATAGTTTCAGAGTGTTGATCTGAAACCTATTATTTAGATATTTTTCCAACTCTGTGAGTTCCTGCACTAATGCGGGTTCAATTGATTGGTTATTATTTAGATTTATATACCGCTTTATTTTTATGTATTACGTTTATTTCTATATCAGTATTTTTATTTTTATATTGCGCAATTTCAATTCCAGTAAACGCACTGCCTCATTAGGTGATAGAATCTCGAAAACGTACAGTTGATCAGGCTGCACGTTTTTGTTAGTAATGCGGTTTTCTGAAATATTGTTAGACATTTTTGGGAATTGGTTTATCGACTGCAATTGCCTTTGCAATTGTGTCGGATAGATTTGTAAGATTGTCGGCACGCAAAATTAATGAGGTTTCGCTGTTCGAAACATTTTCCGCTATTGTTTGCATTGCAAATTTTTCGGCTAATTTCTCTGCAGTTTCGCCCTCTGCGAATTTTTCTGATATAAAGGCTCTTGTCAATTGTCTTGACAAGTCCTCTATTTTATTTGTAAAATCAGTTAATTTGGTATTTCCCTGTTTATAACTTTTAAGTTGTGCCAGAACGGTTATCCGGGTTTTCACAAATTTAAGGAGAATACCTTTGTGTTCTGCTGGTGTGAGTTCGTTCAATAGTGAAACTGACTCAATGAAGGATTCTGTTTCCTCTGGGTTTCCGTCAAAGTATTTGACTAAAGCTGTGGCTGTTTTAATGTCAAAAGCCATGTTCCCTAATTGTTGTGTGTCTAATATTGAAAGTATTTCAACAGATAGTTGCTGTATTTCCTCGTAAACTCTCTTTATTAGAGTTGCTATTTTAACGTCTGTTCGTATATTTTGTTCAGTCGACTTTGCGTCTATTAGTGTTTGTTCAATTAATTCGCGTTTTTCGCGTATAATTTTTTCACTGTAAGGACGATTTACACTTTTCCGTAGATTTATTAGTGTAATTTGAAGTTTCTCTTTCAGAGATTCTAATTTGTCCATTTAGAAAAAAGAATAACATTTTCAGACATCTTCTTTCATATTGTTATATTATTGTACTTTCAATCATGTGGTACAAATACTAACATTATTTGGAACAAAAAAAAAAAATCATTTATTATTTATTACTACTGCATTTATTAAACTAATACTAATTGAGAACAAACATTTTTTTTATATTATTTTACTGATTAACGTTATTATTTTTTTTTGCATTTTTTTTAAATAATTTATTTCTTTTTTAACATTGGTTATTAAATATTTATACTTGTTCTTCTCCTCTGGTGTGGCTGCAATTTGCTCTAACCGTTTATATTTTATGAACTGCCGCTGGAGTTCTCTTCTTCGTCCTCCTTTAGCGCTGACAGATACGTTATTGGATAGTCGTTTCGTTCGTTTCTTATATTCTTCTATTGTAAGGCGTCGAGGTCCCGCAAGTTTATCATCAACCGCAGTTGTCGGTGTTGATTCTGACGGCTTCCAGCGTAGTATTTGCTCTCCAACTTTATATAGTGTTATGCCTCCGGTGTTTCGCTCTGGTTTTTTGAGCAATCGACAGATTTTCTGGTAAAACTATTCGAACTTTTCCCCAATGTCGTTCATTAACACGACCTTGATTTTCAAATTTTCACGATAGTAAGTAGAAACGATAGTAAGCAGAATTCTTTAGACTGTTACTTATGTACGAAGTCTTTAGACTGTCACGGTCGCCATGTGGTGTGCCAGCTTACGTGGTTGTTGCCAGTCCACTTGGCAATCCCTTACTCTTCTTTCTTTGTAAATTAGTTTATGGTTAGTCGGAGCAGCTAAATGCCAAAACTCCAGACTAACCAGCTATGGGAGCAGCAATTGCCTGAACTCCACAATGATCTAGTCAAGCAGTTTAAATTTTGGGAGCAGCAAATTGCCTGGACTCCACAGAATAAAACACATTAGGCTTGTGTTCGATAGTTCCAACGAACTACGTATTTTTAATTCATCTTTCCTATTTTATACAATTTTTACCTATACTTAGTAGGCCGGTACATATGAATTTACAGTATTTTAAAGAAAATATTACACAGTAGGCAATGATAATGTGGATAAGTTTACAGTATTTTACACCTTACTCCTTTTGAAAAAAAATGAATTGTCTTTAGGAACGGTAGACAATTCGTTTTTTCTTTATTGTTTATCTTACGTATAGTTAGAAGTTTGTTTTTTTTCTTTTTTAACAATAATGAGTAATATTTTAAAAGTCTACTTATTGTATTGGTATTGATTAATTAGGTGGTATATTTATATTTATAATAGTATTTTCAGTAGTATAGGCAATTTCAAAGCAATTTTGTTTATTTCATTTATTTATTTATTCGTCTTAACCTATTTTTGTAAATTTTAGATATTTTATTGTCCTGGTCTTTTATTAGGCAATTTACATTGTCAATTGATATTATGCTATATAGACCTTCATACAATGGGTCTAGTTTTCGTCTGTTTTCGACGGATAACGAAACTTGATCTCCTATTTTCAATGATAATGGGTTAGATTTTCGGTCATTTTGGTTTTTTGTCTTTTTCTTTGCTTTTTCTAGAAATTTTTTATACATTCTACTCCGTCCAATGTGTCCTGCTGTTGGAGTAGAGTGATTGTTATGCAATACTTCTATTATTTTCGATTTGTCCGTTATTGTAATTAGTGGTTTGTATATTTGGATATCCGTGTTTTTCAAAGTATGATTCGCTAGCGTTTTAAATGCGGTTGTATTTAATATAGCGAATAATTCACTTTCGGCCGATAGTTTCAGAGTGTTGATCTGAAACCTATTATTTAGATATTTTTCCAACTCTGTGAGTTCCTGCACTAATGCGGGTTCAATTGATTGGTTATTATTTAGATTTATATACCGCTTTATTTTTATGTATTACGTTTATTTCTATATCAGTATTTTTATTTTTATATTGCGCAATTTCAATTCCAGTAAACGCACTACCTCATTAGGTGATGGAACCTCGAAAACGTACAGTTGATCAGGCTGCATGTTTTTGTTAGTAATGCGGTTTTCTGAAGTATTGTTAGACATTTTTGGGAATTGGTTTATCGACTGCAATTGCCTTTGCAATTGTGTCGGATAGATTTGTAAGATTGTCGGCACGCAAAATTAATGAGGTTTCGCTGTTCGAAACATTTTCCGCTATTGTTTGCATTGCAAATTTTTCGGCTAATTTCTCTGCAGTTTCGCCCTCTGCGACTTTTTCTGATACAAAGGCTCTTGTCAATTGTCTTGACAAGTCCTCTATTTTATTTGTAAAATCAGTTAATTTGGTATTTCCCTGTTTACAACTTTTAAGTTGTGCCAGAACGGCATCAGACGATATTTTTATGGAGAATTTTACTCTCAGTTTATCGGTTAGTTTAGTTATTGTGTTTAATTCCTCGATTACCGCGTATTTGGCTTTGCCGGTTATCCGGGTTTTCACAAATTTATGAAGAATCCCTTTGTGTTCTACTGGTGTGAGTTGGTTCAATAGTGAAACTGACTCAATGAAGGATTCTGTTTCCTCTGGGTTTCCGTCAAAGTATTTAACTAAAGCTGTGGCTGTTTTAATGTCAAAAGCCATGTTCCCTAATTGTTGTTTGTCTAATATTGAAAGTATTTCAGCAGATATTGCTGTATTTCCTTGTAAACTCTCTTTATTAGAGTTGCTATTTTAACGTCTGTTCGTATATTTTGTTCAGTCAACTTTGCGTCTATTAGTGTTTGTTCAATTAATTCGCGTTTTTCGCGTATAGTTTTTTCACTGTAAGGACGATTTACACTTTTCCGTAGATTTATTAGTGTAATTTGAAGTTTCTCTTTCAGAGATTCTAATTTGTCCATTTAGAAAGAAGAATAACATTTTCAGACATCTTCTTTTATATTGTTATATTATTTTACTTTCAATCATGTGGTACAAATACTAACATTATTTGGAACAAACAAAAAAAAATCATTTATTATTTATTACTACTGCATTTATCAAACTAATACTAATTGGGAACAAACATTTTTTTTATATTATTTTACTGATTAACGTTATTATTTTTTTTTTTTGCATTTTTTTTAAATAATTTATTTCTTTTTTAACATTGGTTATTAAATATTTATACTTGTTCTTCTCCTCTGGTGTGGCTGCAATTTGCTCTAACCGTTTATATTTTATGAACTGCCGCTGGAGTTCTTTTCTTCGTCCTCCTTTAGCGCTGACAGATACGTTATTGGACAGTCGTTTCGTTCGTTTCTTATATTCTTCTATTTTAAGGCGTCGAGGTCCCGCAAGTTTATCATCAACCGCAGTTGTCGGTGTTGATTCTGACGGCTTCCAGCGTGGTGGTTGCTCTCCAACTTTATATAGTGTTATGCCTCCGGTGTTTCGCTCTGGTTTTTTGAGCAATCGACAGATTTTCTGGTAAAGCTGGTCGAACTTTTCCCCAATGTCATTCATTAAGACGACCTTGATTTTCAAATTTTCACGATAGTAAGCAGAAGTCTTTAGACTGTTACTTATGTACGAAGTCTTTAGACTGTCACGGTCGCCATGTGATGTGCCACCTTACGCGGTTGTTGCCAGTCCACTTGGCATTCCCTTACTCTTCTTTCTTTGTAAATTAGTTTATGCTTAGTCGGAGCAGCTAAATACCAAAACTCCAGACTAACCAGCTATGGGAGCAGCAATTGCCTGAACTCCACAATGATCTAGTCAAGCAGTGTAAATTTTGGGAGCAGCAAATTGCCTGGACTCCACAGAATAAAACACATTAGGCTTGTGTTCGATAGTTCCAACGAACTACGTATTTTTAATTCATCTTTCCTATTTTATACAATTTTTACCTATACTTAGTAGGCCGGTACATATGAATTTACAGTATTTTAGAGAAAATATTACATAGTAGGCAATGATAATGTGGATAAGTTTACAGTATTTTACACCTTACTCTTTTTGAAAAAAAATAAATTGTCTTTAGGAACGGTAGACAATTCGTTTTTAAGGTTTTGTGTAAAACAAAACCTTATTAAAATCGATTCAATGTCTGTCTGTCTGTCTGTCTGTCTGTCTGTCACACGCATTTTTCTCCAAAACGGCTAAGCCGATCCAAACGAAATTTGGTGGACAGATGGAAACTATGAAGTCCCACGCATACAGCGACTGGCATAAATTTAGGTGGAGTTTAAAGGGGAGCTCCCCATACATGCAAAAGGGGGATTCAAAAAAATTTTACAACGGATATAGTTGTGTAGGGTATCAAACGAAAGGTCTTCATTTGTACTTTCCGGAACTGACATTAGTTTTGGCATAAGTTGCAAAGTGCGTGAGTAAGAAGTCAAAATGTACGCATTTGAAGTGAGACAGGACTCATTTTCGGAAACTACCCAACCTAAAAATCCGCAAAAAATGGGGATGGTGCGCCTAGATGAAATCTAGGCCTCGAAATATGTCCCATTCCGATATCTGCTCAAATGAACGTACTAATAATATATTACTACTTTTTAGAAATTTACTGAAAAACCCCCCTTAAATTCATCTTAGGACTTCCGAATTTGGCACCAAAATAGAGGACAGTGTTTTGTATACACCTGCTAAATTTCGTCAAAATCTGGCAATTAACATCAAAGTTATAGCAGTTCAAACTTAGCAATTTCGCGCGAATTTACTGCTTCCAAAGCCATGCAAATCAGATACTGACGTCATAATTACCCGGAATAATTGACATTCGCGTGAAATATTGTAGTCGCATTTATGAAGAATCTACCACTTTGCAGCCCTTTTAAAGTTTTTGTGTAAAACACTTATGTGAAATCTAATCTTCTTAAGATGTCCCATTCCGGTATCTGCTCAAAAAATTTACTAATAGTATATTATCAACTTTTAGAAATTGACTAACAAACTCCCCTTAAGTTCATCCTACTGTACTACTATTCGTGCATACACCTGCCAAGTTTCATGAAAATCCAACTATTAATGGGAAAGTTATAGCAGTTCGAACTTATCAATTTCGTCCTAATTAACAGCATTCTAAGCCATACAAATAAGATGCTGACGTCATAATTAACGAGAATAATTGAAATTCGAGTAAAATATTAAAATTCCATTCAAGAAGAATCTAATTCTCCCTAGCCCTTTTTTATATTTGATGTTGGTTAAATTGTTGGCATTTGCTAATAATATTAAACTCAGGGTGTGAGGCGTATGAGGTTGGCCATTATCAACACAGGGCTTTCCATCAAATGATTTATTTAAATCGCTTTCTAGAAAATAGAGGGCAATGGAATTTTTAGCTATAACATATTACACGAAGTTGTCGTGCACTCGTCGCTCCTCACATCTTTTTCTTTTTGTTCAGCCATCATCATCATCAGTTATTATCTTTTTTTGCATTTTTTTTAAATAATTTATTTCTTTTTTAACATTGGTTATTAAATATTTATACTTGTTCTTCTCCTCTGGTGTGGCTGCAATTTGCTCAAACCGTTTATATTTTATGAACTGCCGCTGGAGTTCTCTTCTTCGTCCTCCTTTAGCGCTGACAGATACGTTATTGGATAGTCGTTTCATTCGTTTCTTATATTCTTCTATTGTAAGGCGTCGAGGTCCCGCAAGTTTATCATCAACCGCAGTTGTCGGTGTTGATTCTGACGGCTTCCAGCGTGGTGGTTGCTCTCCAACTTTATATAGTGTTATGCCTCCGGTGTTTCGCTCTGGTTTTTTGAGCAATCTCCAGATTTTCTGGTAAAGCTGGTCGAACTTTTCCCCAATGTCGTTCATTAACACGACCTTGATTTTCAAATTTTCACGATAATAAGTAGAAACGATAGTAAGCAGAAGTCTTTAGACTGTTACTTATATACGAAGTCTTTAGACTGTCACGGTCGCTATGTGATGTGCCATCTTACGTGGTTGTTGCCAGTCCACTTGGCAATCCCTTACTCTTCTTTCTTTGTAAATTAGTCTATGGTTAGTCGGAGCAGCTAAATGCCAAAACTCCAGACTAACCAGCTATGGGAGCAGCAATTGCCTGAACTCCACAATGATCTAGTCAAGCAGTGTAAATTTTGGGAGCAGCAAATTGCCTGGACTCCACAGAATAAAACACATTAGGCTTGTGTTCGATAGTTCCAACGAACTACGTATTTTTAATTCATCTTTCCTATTTTATACAATTTTTACCTATACTTAGTAGGCCGGTACAAATGAATTTACAGTATTTTGGAGAAAATATTACATAGTAGGCAAAGATAATGTGGATAAGTTTAGAGCGTTTTACACCTTACTCCTTTTGAAAAAAAATGAATTGTCTTTAGGAACGGTAGACAATTCGTTTTTTCTTTATTGTTTATATTACGTATAGTTAGAAGTTTTTTTTTTTCTTTTTTAACAATAATGAGTAATATTTTGAAAGTCTACTTATTGTATTGGTATTGATTAATTAGGTGGTATATTTATATTTATAATAGTATTTTCAGTAGTATAGGCAATTTCAAAGCAATTTTGTTTATTTTATTTATTTATTTATTCGTTTTAACCTATTTTTGTAAATTTTAGATATTTTATTGTCCTGGTCTTTTATCAGGCAATTTACATTGTCAATTGATATTATGCTATATGGACCTTCATACAATGGGTCTAGTTTTCGTCTGTTTTCGACGGATAACAAAACTTGATCTCCTATTTTCAATGATAATGGGTTAGATTTTCGGTCATTTTGGTTTTTTGTCTTTTTCTTTGCTTTTTCTAAAAGTTTTTTATACATTCTACTCCATCCAATGTGTCCTGCTGTTGGAGTAGAGTGATTGTTATGCAATACTTCTATTATTTTCGATTTGTCCGTTATTGTAATTAGTGGTTTGTGTATTTGGATATCCGTGTTTTTCAAAGTATGATTCGCTAGCGTTTTAAATGCGGTTGTATTTAATATAGCGAATAATTCACTTTCGGCCGATAGTTTCAGAATCTTGATCTCAAACCTATTATTTAGATATTTTTCCAACTCTGTGAGTTCCTGCACTAATGCGGGTTCAATTGATTGGTTATTATTTAGATTTATATACCGCTTTATTTTTATGTATTACGGTTATTTCTATATCAGTATTTTTATTTTTATATTGCGGAATTTCAATTTCAGTAAACGCACTACCTCATTAGGTGATAGAACCTCGAAAACGTACAGTTGATCAGGCTGCATGTTTTTGTTAGTAATGCGGTTTTCTGAAGTATTGTTAGACATTTTTGGGAATTGGTTTATCGACTGCAATTGCCTTTGCAATTGTGTCGGATAGATTTGTAAGATTGTCGGCACGCAAAATTAATGAGGTTTCGCTGTTCGAAACATTTTCCGCTATTGTTTGCATTGCAAATTTTTCGGCTAATTTCTCTGCAGTTTCGCCCTCTGCGACTTTTTCTGATATAACGGCTCTTGTCAATTGTCTTGACAAGTCCTCTATTTTATTTGTAAAATCAGTTAATTTGGTATTTCCCTGTTTACAACTTTTAAGTTGTGCCAGAACGGCATCAGACGATATTTTTATGGAGAATTTTACTCTCAGTTTATCGGTTAGTTTAGTTATTGTGTTTAATTCCTCGATTACCGCGTATTTGGCTTTGCCGGTTATCCGGGTTTTCACAAATTTAAGGAGAATACCTTTGTGTTCTACTGGTGTGAGTTGGTTCAATAGTGAAACTGACTCAATGAAGGATTCTGTTTCCTCTGGGTTTCCGTCAAAGTATTTAACTAAAGCTGTGGCTGTTTTAATGTCAAAAGCCATGTTCCCTAATTGTTGTTTGTCTAATATTGAAAGTATTTCAGCAGATATTGCTGTATTTCCTTGTGAACTCTCTTTATTAGAGTTGCTATTTTAACGTCTGTTCGTATATTTTGTTCAGTCAACTTTGCGTCTATTAGTGTTTGTTCAATTAATTCGCGTTTTTCGCGTATAATTTTTTCACTGTAAGGACGATTTACACTTTTCCGCTGATTTATTAGTGTAATTTGAAGTTTCTCTCAGAGATTCTAATTTGTCCATTTAGAAAAAGCAAAGAATAACATTTTCAGACATCTTCTTTTATATTATTATATTATTTTACTTTCAATCATGTGGTACAAATACTAACATTACTTGGAACAAACAAAAAAAATCATTTATTATTTATTACTACTGCATTTATTAAACTAATACTAATTGGGAACAAACAATTTTTTTTATATTATTTTACTGATTAACGTTATTATTTTTTTTTTTTTGCATTTCTTTTAAATAATTTATTTCTTTTTTAACATTGGTTATTAAATATTTATACTTGTTCTTCTCCTCTGGTGTGGCTGCAATTTGCTCTAACCGTTTACATTTTATGAACTGCCGCTGGAGTTCTCTTCTTCGTCCTCCTTTAGCGCTGACAGATACGTTATTGGATAGTCGTTTCGTTCGTTTCTTATATTCTTCTATTGTAAGGCGTCGAGGTCCCGCAAGTTTATCATCAACCGCAGTTGTCGGTGTTGATTCTGACGGCTTCCACCGTGGTGGTTGCTCTCCAACTTTATATAGTGTTATGCCTCCGGTGTTTCGTTCTGGTTTTTTGAGCAATCGACAGATTTTCTGGTAAAGTTGGTCGAACTTTTCCCCAATGTCGTTCATTAACACGACCTTGATTTTCAAATTTTCACGATAGTAAGTAGAAACGATAGTAAGCAGAAGTCTTTAGACTGTTACTTATGTACGAAGTCTTTAGACTGTCACGGTCGCCATGTGGTGTGCCACCTTACGTGGTTGTTGCCAGTCCACTTGGCAATCCCTTACTCTTCTTTCTTTGTAAATTAGTTTATGGTTAGTCGGAGCAGCTAAATGCCAAAACTCCAGACTAACCAGCTATGGGAGCAGCAATTGCCTGAACTCCACAATGATCTAGTCAAGCAGTGTAAATTTTGGGAGCAGCAAATTTCCTGGACTCCACAGAATAAAACACACTAGGCTTGTGTTCGATAGTTCCAACGAACTACGTATTTTTAATTCATCTTTCCTATTTTATACAATTTTTACCTATACTTAGTAGGCCGGTACATATGAATTTACAGTATTTTAGAGAAAATATTACATAGTAGGCAATGATAATGTGGATAAGTTTACAGTATTTTACAAAGGCCCATTCGCGCCTAGCGCGAAACTCAACATTGGTGTTGGACTCGAGGTGGTTGTGGTGTTAAACAAGTCGAGAAGCTAGAGTCGCATCCCTCGGTGAGGGACTTGCAAGGACGCATCCTTGCAAGAAATCACCATCTGGCCCAACCAGAAAACAAACCGTCCCGGAAGGGAGGGGGGTGCGGCCGCAAGGCTTAGGCACTCCAAAGGCACAGTGCAGTAGACACAGACTCCATGTCCCTATCTACCAGTTAGTTCTCTGTGAACATTCGAAGCGAGCGGACGAGTTTTACGCGAGCGCAGTGTAAATTTGATCTTTGGAGGGTTATTTGAGCCATATTTGTTTTGTTGCGTTGTGTGGTGAAGTTTGAGCGCGGACCGTGTTTTAAGATGCCGCGACGACTAAATTCGAATTTGAAAAAAACCGTTACGATTCGTTCTGTTTGGGAATTTTCCATATATTACGGAATCGTTAACTGCGGGAATTAAAGTGCGAAGTGGACGAAAAGTGGCAAGTGCCGTGAGAACAAGGTGAATTTTGATGAAAAAGTGTCTTCGTGGAAAATTTCCAACTTTTGGGAAATACCGTCACGATTTGCTTTTGTTTTGGAAATTTTCCATACATTGCGAATTTGTTAACGCGAGTGCACGTGCGAATTGGAGTGCGAAGTGCACCAAAAGTGGCAAGTGCAGTGAGAACAAGATGATCTTTCGTAAAAAAAGTCGTGTTGTGGAAAATTTTCAACTTTTTAAAGAAAGCCTTTACAATCGGCTTTTGTTCTGGGAATTTTCCACTGGGAGGAATTGAACGAAAGTGGACTTTCTGGACCAGAAGGAGCATTCGTGGGCGTAATTAAAGTACTGGAGTGGGTACTCTGTGGACGGAGCTCGGACCTGCGACCCAGAGTAGGCAGATAAGTGCTACCATTCTCTCAGGGTTAGGGTTGCCGTAACTAAAAGGTGATCCTAGAGTGAAAGTACCTGAGCAAAAGTTGCTTGTATTAAAGAGTGGGGATTGAAGTTACCCAGAAACGAGAAAAAAGTATTACCGTTCTGGTGATATTGGGGTTGCCGCAATCAAAAATTTTCTTTAGAGCAAAGGTTACTAAGGCAAAGTTGTTCGTCTTGGTGGATAGGCTTAGTAGCCACCCAGGTTTGAAAAAAAGTGTTGCCGTCCTCGGTAAATTGGGGTTACCGCAACGGGGAAAAGTAGAAATTTTAAAAATGTTGGTGGAAAAAAGGGATAAAGTGGAGTCCAAGCGGAAAGCAGGGATTTCGAAGGCCGTTATGAACGACCTCCGGAAAACGAAAGGGGATAAATCCCTTGTGCGAAAGCGACCGAAGGTCAAACTGAAAACGATTAAGGAAGCGATGATCGAAGCTATGGCGAACATGGCAGAGGGGAGCGGCCAGAGGCCGCAAAACTTGAAGGAAGAGAGAGGCCCCGCAATGGATGTATCCAGTGGCTCCGAGGAGGATCTGGATAGGTTCGTTAGAGAGCGTCGGCTGAATAAAGGGGGGTAGCGGTCCACTGACGAGGGCTGGATTTCAGGATGATATCCTGAGCGAATCCAATGATAGTGCTGAAGAGGAGACAGTGGAGAAGGGAAAGTTGGGTGAAGGAACTTGGGAGCAAGAAGCGTCGGGTAACGACGCCGGAACAACCCAACAAGGGACCGGCGGAAAAACGACGGGCCGAGGCAACATCCGATGAGATGTTCAAAGCCGTCAAAGAAATTAGAGAAATCTGCCTGGGCAAGCGGTACAACGTTGATAAAGCGGCGACCGATTGCGTTCCTCCACTAGAGAAGAATGGTGATCTGAGAGCGAAAAGGGCTGCCGGACAAGCAGCGAAAGTGATGCGACCGCCAATTGGGGTTAAACCAGCGGTAGTTATCCAGCGAGCTGTACCTACCGCTGAGAAACGGGTACCGACGACCTTTGCGGAGGTTGCTGCTATGAAAGCGTCACCGAAAACAAAGGCAATTGAGGCCATAAGCGCGAAGAAGAAGGAGGTATTCGTAGCTAGGATAACTGCAACCGATAAAGAAGTCGACGCAAGGAAGGGTCCCCAACAGGCGATAAACCATGCCGGACAAGGGATCAAAATCAAAGGCGTGAGCAGCAAACAAAATAACGGGGTCATTGTTGAAGCGGCAACGGAGGAAGACCTAAAGGTTCTTCTAGCGAGTACCAAGAAGGCCGGGCTATCGGCGCGGAAAGAAACTGGTAATCTACCAGGGATTATCGTTCGGGGTATCCGAAGGAAGATGGATCCAAAGGAGGTGAGGAGGCGATGAAGTCTCAAAATGCGCGAGAAAAGAGTGGAGACACCCGTGCACTGTTTAGAACGAGGAATAGGGATGCGCCGACAGTGCATTGGGTCTTCGAGATGCACCCAAGTACCAGAAGGGACCTTCTAGAAAGGGGTAGGGTTTATGTTGGGTGGATGTCCCATAGAGCGGAGGACTACTTGGACACCTCCCGCTGCTATAAATGCCAGCAGTATGAGCATGTAGCTCGCAATTGCACCGAGAAGGAAGTTTGCCCACATTGTGGGTAAGAGAGCCATTCGTACAGAGACTGTACGAATAAACATAAAGCTGCTAACTGTGCAAATTGCCCGAAGGCAAGAAAGCAGAACACGGCGCATGCTGCCAACAGCGCAAGCTGCCCGCATCACAAGGCCTCGTTGGAATGGAGGGTTACCATTGCCATAGATTCCAATGCGATCTCGCCCCTGTGGGACCCGGTATGTGCCAGGAGACATCAGAACGATAGAAGATTGGCAAGAGGGAGGAAATTAGAGGAAGCAATTGCAAGGAGAGGGCTTATTATCCTGAATAAAACGAGCGAGCTTCCGACATATCGAGTGAATGTTCCGGGTGGTGAATCTTATATTGATGTAACTCCCTCAGGGATCGTCAACGATCCTTCATGGGTCGTTTACGATACGGGGAGTGGCGTCCCCGAGGTGCCCGAGCAAGTAGTTCTGACCCCCTAGCTGGCATAATACTTGCGTCCTAGGTAGTAGCCTCGAGAAAGTTTCTCGGTGAAGAGCGAACTGCTAATGACCGATACACGCCGGGACACATTGCGAGTCCCCGGAGCCGTCGATAACTCCCTGGCAAGGTGGTAGTTGTGGCGTGAATCAGGAGCCAGCCCCTTCGGGACCCTGGTCGGGTAGTGTGCATTGAACCGGTGTTAGTAGACCGCGTTGCCCCGAGCGAGCGCTGATCCGTCCGTGAATTCCGGGATCTGCTAAGCGTAGGTCAGGCCTCAGGGAACTGGGGTAGGGGCTGTGTCCCCGAGGGTATACCCGTTCCTGACTATTGCGGCCTGTTCCCTTGCACACGATGCGCTGGTGAACAATTCAAATGGAGAATAAAAACGAAAGAAGCGAGGAGCTAGTGGAAATGGAGAGTGAGCTGCCTGCGTTTATTCGCAGCACGAAAATGCGCCGTTCGGCCCAGCGCCCAGCGAAGGACGCAACAAGGGCTGAAATACCCGACGAGACATCGGGACGCGCAGACGGAGAGAAAGACTCGGAAAGTGATGCGGCACCTGCAACACAGATAGGAACCCAGACCATACCGTACAGTGCTGTAATTGGGGAAAGAGCCACAGTGGAAACTGCCGAAACTAATTAAATGGTTTCGAATATAAGCCGAGTGGGAGGACTGTCGAGTACTCTGGCAGAAGCAGCAGAAGAAAGACTTATTAAAAAATGCACGGCAATTGTGAAGCACATACGATCTTCGACATTCCCTCAGAAAAGCGTCGGTAAGGGGGTGAAAAACGGGCTAATGGAACAGGAAGAGCTCCTGGACGGGATTTCATACTATAGGCGAACATGGAAAGTAAGACAAAATCCGCAGGAAGCAGAAACAACTGCGCTTCCCGAGGAGAACACCACGAGTACCAAACGGATCGCTGACAGCCCATTGCAGAGTGAACTTGGTAAAAAACGAAAGGAGGAAGAGACATCTGAAGGAGACTTCACTCAGGTACTCTCCAGGGCTGAAAAGAAGAAGGGGAAGAGGATCAAAAGACAACAACACGTCGCGCCATCAGAAAAACCTCTGCCTAAAACTAAGGCGGACACGAAGGACGGAGTGCCAAAAGAAAAGGTGGGCTGACGAAGGAGGACTAGACCGTCAGCTTTGCTTATTAAGTCGACTGAAGGCAAGACTTTTGCGGAAGTCCTCAGCGAAATCCGTTACAAAATCAAACCCGAAGACAACGGAGCGGAGGTGTCTTCGATACGTAAAACGAAGGGTGGTGGAGTCTTAGTCGAACTAGGCCCGAAGACTATAAATAAAGTCACGTTCTGTGAAGCATTCAAGGGGCTTCTAGGAGAAAAAGCTTTGGCTTCTAGCCTGGAACCCACGTGCGCTTTAGAAATCCGAGACCTTGACTGTCTCACGGAAAAGAACGAGGTAGAAGAGGCCATCAAACGCGAATGCCCAGAGGTAACCAATGTCCGGATTGGTATCACCTCCGCAAACTCCCGAGGCCAAAAACTCGCTGCGGTGGAAGTTGCTGAGCAATACGCGAGGAAGCTTCTAAGAAGCGGGAAAATAAGAATTGGTTGGATAGTGTGTAGAATACGAATTCGGGCCGCCCCAACCAAATGTTACAGATGTTTGGATCATGGGCACACATCTGCAAACTGTCGGGGACCTGACAGAAGGGCAACATGCCGTAAATGCGGTCAGGCAGGCCATAAAGCGAACAGCTGCAATGAAAAGGAAAGCTGCGTCCTATGCAGGGACCGTGATGCGACTGATGAGAGCATTGCGCACACTGCGGGATCGGGGCGGCGTCCAGTTTCAGAGCAGAACTAGCTAGGATACGGTCAACATGATTCGCATCCTACAAATCAATATGCACCGGAGTGCAGCCGCTCACGAGTTGCTAGCGCAGTTCGCTGCGGAGACCAAAGCTGATTTAGTACTCATCAGTGAGCAGTACCAAAACAAGGGCCCAGTTTCATGGCACCCAGACATATCAGGTACCGCTGCCATCTGGGTTCGGGATGGCACCCTCCTGGGGGTTCTTGCCCAAGGCCGAGGGGACGGCTTGGTCTGGATTCGGTGTTCAGGGATAACGTTATCTATAACGCTATCTTAAGCACGGATGGGCGGATCCTGGTCGGGGGTGACTTCAATGCTAGGGCACTTGAAAGGGGCATGCCTCACAGAGATTCCAGAGGGAAACGAATTCTGGAAATGGCGGCGAGAACAGGACTGGTAGTTCTAAACACCGGTTCCATCCCAACGTTCCGGCGCCCGGGCTGCGAAGGAAGCATTCCAGACGTAACCTTCGCATCGGAATCACTGGTGTCGCTGGTGGACGGGTGGCGAGTTCTGGAAGACTTTTCGGCAAGTGACCAATAATACATTGCTTTCGAAGTGGTCGACACAAACTCTCGGTGTACGCCACCCCAGCGATCTTTCTGTGTATGGAACGTCGCGAAAGTGAACACCGGGAAGTTTGTCGAAACTCTGGGAACAGGTGGGGCCACGCTGAAGGGTACTCCTGGGGACGGTGGCGCCGCTGCTGACACTGTCGTAAATTCAGTTATGAACCTGATAACGACGGTCTGCGGAGCCTCCATGCCCAGGAAGACATCGAGGCGCGGCAAACCTTCCATGTATTGGTGGACAGTGGAAATCGCAGAGCTCCTTAAGGGGTGTCACAGGCTCCGCCGCTTAACACAATGTCTAGGCGACCGGGAGGAGCCATGTACCATGATGATGGAGTACAAATCAGCCAAAAGGAGAGTCCGCAGCGCAATAAACAAGAGCCAAGCTCGCTGCTGGCAAGATCTGATAGACGAGGTGAATGGGGATCCGTGGGGACTCGGTTACAAACTTGTAACCCGTAAAATCGGGGCTCTGCGGAAACCCTGTTCACTTAAGGCTGAGCAGATGGACCGCATTGTGAGGGCACTCTTTCCTGCACACCCCGTATGGGATGGTGACGTCGGCGCGGAGAGCGCAGAGGACTGTCCACTTTTCTCTGTAAAAGAGTTAGAACAGGCAGTCCTCTCTATGAAAAATAAGAAGGCGCCATGACCCGATGGTATTCCAGCAGAGGTGTACAAACTGGTATTCCAACACCGGCCAGACCTACTGCTCGGCGCATTCAACGCTTGCCTGAAAGAGGGCATTTTCCCTGCTCGTTGGAAAGTTGCGAGGCTTGTGCTGATCCCTAAAGGGAAAGGCGATCCCAAACTGCCGTCTTCATACCGCCCACTATGTATGCTTGATACTGCTGGGAAATTGCTCGAAAAGCTCATCAGAAATAGACTCGCTGAAGCGATACGCGCTGCCGGAGATTTATCTCCCCGGCAGTTTGGTTTCAGCGCAGGGAGATCGACAATTGATGCTCTCATGCACGTCGTGGACGCCGTTCGACGAGCAGAGGCACATAGCCGCCGAACTCGACGGGTAGTGCTCCTCGTAACGCTTGACGTCAGAAACGCCTTCAATTCCGTAAGATGGAGAGACATTCTAGGCACACTAGACAATACTCTCAACGTGCCGAACTATCTCTTACGGATTTTGAGGGACTATCTGAGGAACCGCTCCCTGCTCTATGAAACACTAGAGGGTCACGTCGGGGGTTGCACAAGGATCCATCCTAGGGCCGGATCTCTGGAACGCTACCTATGACAGTCTGCTTAAACTCGACATGCCATAAGAGTCGCGTCTGGTCGGCTACGCAGATGATGTCGCAGCGGTTGTTGCCGGACGCATTGTCGAACAGGCGCAAAGCAGACTCGGCATATTGATGCGACGGGTAAGCGGATGGATGACTACTCATGGTTTCAACCTTGCACTGGAAAAAACCGAAGTAGTCATCCTTACTAAGAAGAGAATTCCGACCCTGCGTCCCATATTGTTCGGCGAGTCGATAATCGAGTCAAAATCAGCGGTAAAGTACCTCGGGTTGACTCTTGACTCAAAGATGAGCTTTTCTGAGCAAATCCAAGCAGCAGCAAACAAGGCTGCGGTTGGAGTTTCGGCGTTAAGTAGCCTAATGGCAAACATTGGGGGTCCTACGTCTAGTAGGCGACGTCTCTTGATGAGCTCGACGCAGTCTGCCCTGCTTTACGGTGCAGAGGTATGGGCTGGCGCTCTTAACAAGGAGGTATATCATAGACGCCTCGCGAAAGTACAGAGACGGGGAGCTTTACGGGTGGCGTCTGCGTACCGCACAGTCTCTGAACCGACCGTGATGGTGATCGCGGGAGTTATCCCCGTTGCCCTTCTTGCTAGGGAGCGTCAGGCCATATACAAGCGCAAGGGAGATGAGCCAAGGGAGGTAACACACTCTAGACCAGTGGCAGCTCTCTTGGCAAAATGAAACTAGAGGCAGATGGACTGCGCGGCTCATCGGCAACTTAGGTGCGAGGCTGAATCGGAAGCATGGTGAGACTGACTATTTCCTTACCCCATTTTTAAGTGGGCATGGAAATTTTCAGTCCTACCTGCACAAGATTGGAGAGGCGCGTTCTCCGCATTGTGTGTTTTGCAATGGAGTTGTGGACGATGCCCACCACACTTTTTTTTCTTGTGGAAGGTGGGATGGGGTTCGTCAGCAGCTCCATTTAAACACAGGGGATCCCTCTCCAAACAACATTGTGGAAGAGATGCTGAGGACTGCCGACAGCTGGAGCCGTGTTGCCCATTACGTTCGGGCCCTTCTCGTTGCTAAGAAGATAGAACTGGACTCGGTGGAGGAGCCGGACGGCAGGGGGTTCCTTGAACTGACAGTTCCCTTCCTCCTCTCCCCTCCCGTTGGTAAAAGGAATTCCCTGATTTGAAGGCTCCGCAAGGCGGGAGAGTTCGGGGGCTGGCCCGAAGTAATGTGACAAACGGTTCCAGGCTAGTTCTCTGACGATGGGGAGGTGTTTAGTTGGTAGTCCGACGACGTACCGAATCGGGAGTCCAACACTGTGTGCGTAAATGCATTCACCTACCCTACCCCAAAAAAAAAAAAAAAACAAATATTGATGTAACTCTTGCCACACCGGGCTTGACTTCCAGATTGGTAAAGGAATGGAGGATGGTAGACAGCCTTACATCCAGCGATCATAAGGTAATTGAAATTACTCTACGCAGGGATGAAATGCGCCCTGTGCAACTCAATAAAAGGCCTAGGTTTAACACCAGGAGTGCCAAGTGGGAAAAGTTCGAACGAGAGCTGAGGAGCACAGCGCAAAGCGCCCATAGAGCTACTATGGAGAGTAGGATTAGAGCTGAAATGTTCGCTGAGGAAATTCAGAAATGCATAATTGAAGCCAGTGAGAAGGCAATTCCTCGGAAAAAAATCTCGAGCGGAAACATAACGGGAAATTGGGTAGACACTGCAAGAGCCATGCTGGATGGATTCTTCCCTGATGAGGAGCCAGAAATGGACACGGATACTCAGCGTACCCTCAGGCAATCCATCAGGAGATCTCTTAAGCACCGTAATGAAAATGAGGGAGAAAGCGTTGAAAGTGAAAGGCCATTCGAAATGGCGGAGCTGCTAAACGCGGCTAACTGCTTCCGAAATGGGAAAGCACCAGGCGCAGGTCAGATTGAGGTTGAAATCTTGAAGCGTGCAATTTTGGCAGTCCCTCACGAGATGCTGTAAATGTATAATCAGTGCCTCGAAGAGGAAGTCTTCCCTGACATATGGAAAATTGGCTCGGTCAGAGCCATCTACAAGGAGGGGGGTAAAGACAGGAAAGAAGTGAAGCCTTACAGGCCTATATGTCTGCTACCTGTAGCGGGCGAATTACTGGAAAGACTTATTTTGAATCGGCTCGACCCTTTACTGCCGAGCGGGACTCGTGTTGCCCAACGTCAGTTTGGATTCCGTAGGGGGAAGGCACTGAGGATGCCATCTTCGAAGCGAACCACATTGTGCGGGACACTGACAAGCCGTATGACTTGGCAATTGCCTTCGATATTGAATTGATATTGAGGCATTGATAAATGGGTTATCCGACATTGCAGTGGATATTACTCCAACTGCATATGTGGATGACATCTTCATCCTCGTCGAGGGCGAAAGTCAATTACACATCGAAAATCTTGCTCGGAGCACCACGGAATACGTTAGTACCTGATGCAAAGAAATGAAGTTAAAAATCTCGGCGAATAAAACGGAGACAATCCTGTTGAAGGGAAAGTTGGCCAGAAGGCCCACTTTAAAAATCCAGGGCAATACGATACGAGTCGTATCTGAGTTAAAATACCTGGGGTTATGATTGAGTGCTAGCACAACCCATCGTCGACATATGATGGAGACAGCTGGCAAAGCCAAAAGGATATTCAGCAACCTTGTTGGACTCGCTAACGCTGATTGGGGTTTAGGTCATAGGGCCAAAACCATCATATATAGAGGATTGTTGGTTCCCACCCTAACGTATGGCGCGGTAGGGTGGGCACCATTCACGAGCGATGCAAATATTGGGCCAATGAGATCTGCCCAACGAATGGCGCTCATGGCAGTTACAGGTGCATACCGGACTGTCTCAACGGATGCTCTGTGTGTGGTAGCTGGTGAGCTACCGATAAAGCTTGCGGCAATTGAGAGACACTTTGCCTATAAGCTTAGGAGGGGAGTTAGGTTCTCGGTTGAAGAAGAAGTCTTCAACGAGAGGTTGTCTGAGGGTAGGAAAGAAAAAGGGAGGCTGCGAGACGCCATCTTGAAGAAATGGCAGAAGGAATGGGATATTAGCGAAAAGGGAAGAATAACGAAATGTTTCTTCCCAGATGTCGCAAAGAGAATTAAGATGAAATGGCTCCATATCAACCATTATGTGTGTCAATTCCTTACGGGACACGAGGATTTTAAGAGCAAACTAGCTCAGTTTGGACTGAGCAGAAGCAGCGACTGCGACTGCGGTGAGGAAGAGACCGCACTCCACGTGCTATTTGAATGTCCCACATACGAGGAAGAGCGTAATAGTATGGACATTAGATGTAGGAGGGAGCTTGGGAAATGGCCTGGTTCCCCTGAAGAGCTGGTGGGGGAGAAAGTCTTCCCCGCTTTTAATGATGTCTGCAGGGAAGTACTTAAAAATAAAAAGGCTCCCAGGGTTTTAGACGTAAGTGAGTTGTAAGTTGCGAATGAATCGGGAAGGGAGTGAATGAATATGCCAGTGATTGAATGAACTTATCTAGAATATTAAGTGAGTGATACAAGTTAGAGTGAGATAGTTGAATGAATGGATTAATGGGGCCACAGGGAGTTTGAATGGGTGTTAAAATGAATGGTTTAGAATGATAATTAGGGAGGG